>NC_079216.1:53534636-53747136 GCF_029633865.1 Lampris incognitus | reverse complement strand
GTGTGTGTATGTGCATGTGCATAAGTGTGCATGTGCTTGGTTGTATGTGTGTGTGTGTGCATATGTATATATACATAAGAGTGTGTGCTTGTGCGTGGTTGTGTGCGTATGTGTGCATGTCTGTTTGCGTGTCTGTATGTGTGTGTGTGCATGTGTGTGTGCATGTGTGCATGTGTGTGTGTGTGTGTGTGTGTGTGTGTGTGTGTGTGTGTGTGTGTGTGTGTGTGTGTGTGAACCTGCAGTCTTGTTTTGTGTATGAGTGTGTGTGTGTGTGTGTGTGTGTGTGTGTGTACCATGCTAAGCTGGAGTGATGGGCTGGGATAACTGGGGTAACTGGGAGACTGTGCTAGTTAGGCCAGTGCCCTTGAGAGGGGTCCATGTGTCAGGGAATAAAGATGGGCTCCAGATGGCCGGGTGTTGGAAATATATATCCTAAATGTATGGCCCAACAGTGGCTTTGTAATGCGAACACATGAAGATAGGAGCGAGATCTGAGACCCTGGCGCTTCTGCTTCCCACTGCTGCGATACAGTTAGCCCGTCTGCCCGGGCCTCCTCAAATTGCTCGTCCCTAAGCTCTTGTCTGAGACACCAAGGGGAGTGAGAGAGACCTCTGGCAGCAATTACAATGAAAAACAGTCCTCTATATTTCAGCAGACGATGGGCTATTTTGGCATCTTCCCCCCTTGGCTTGTGGCAGAACAGTGCAGTGCTCATTTTTGACCAGTGACCAATATATATCTATACTGCAGAGCCGTAGACATATTTGGGGACTCTGATACAAAAGGGGGGACCAAACACTTCCACATATCTGTGAAAACACACATGAACTTAAACAGTGTGAGCGCAAGTGTGCACCGACTACATATTCTGTTGTTCTTTACATTGTTTTAAAAACCCACAATGCACAGAGGTGAAAAGTATCTGTGGCATATCTCCTGCCACCGGTAGGGGGCGCTTGATTTAGGAAACGCTCCTGTGGGTCGTATTAGAGAACAAACGACCTATGTGGTCGTATGGGCTGAAGGACTTGTTGCTCCTGCAAGAGGCTTTTCTTTCAAGCTCATGGAGGTAGTCCCATGGCACATTCCCTTTCTGTGGACAAACCACCGGGCCTTTTGTCATGAGAGGAGCTCGCCTGGGGCTAATTGGCTTCTTGTGAGCATCAATCCCTACTTTTTTCTTTTTTTTTTGATGCACTGTATACGGGCGGAGCGTTTCGGGTCCAGAAAGCCTGCCACTTCTGAAAGAGAGCAGCAGCACAAATAAAACAAGCCCTGATGAGATTAAGCACTTACAGATGTTTTGCATGTTCATATAAAGAAGAGAGAGAGAGAGAGAAGGGGCCTCTAAGGGCATTGCATTGTCACATTCTGTTCCGTTTTAATCGAACCTCTCTCTCTCTCTCTCTCTCTCTCTCTCTCTCTCTCTCTCTCTCTCTCTCTCTCTCTCTCTCTCTCTTCTCTCTCGTCTCTCTCCTCTCTCATCTCTCTCTGGTCACTCTCTCTCTGTCACTCTTCTCTTTCATATTCATGCACATAGCCATTGTATAATTCACAGTATCCATGCTGCCATTGTGCGTCAGGCTGAGGTAAACAACCCCCTTCCCCCGTTTCCCGGACTCAGATACAGCAGAAAGGGGGAAAGGCACAAAGGGTTGTTGTGAAAGATGCACTTCAACCCTCTGCATGGGATCACTGAAATAGTCTGCATGGGAAAGTATGCGCTCCCTTCTTGTTGTTGCTGGTCAGCCTGTTTATTTGGCACGGAGAGGGACCAATGTGGGGAGGGGATAAGTTGTTGCATAAACAGCAAGGAAAATGGGTTTCATGGATGCCAGACGACGTCTTGAATTTCTCACACATGTGAACTTACCTGGTCCAGAAAGTCAAAAAAGAAAAAGAAAAAGAAAAAGAGTTTCCATATCAGAAGACAGTAACGTGGCAAGGCTTTGGCATTCAGTCATTCACATAGAGGTGAGTTATAGACCAAGACCAACTTGTCGGGTTTAGCTCATTTTATGTACATTATGTAGTACAACATGCAGTACTCATACAATACAATACAATACAATACTATGCTATGCTATGCTATGCTATGCTATGCTATGCTGTAACGTACACGAATAAGTAGGCTATGGACCCTTTAGTCGATTGGTTAACGTTGTCGCCCGCGGTGCGGGAGATAGGGGTTTTGCGTCCCGGCTGTGGCGACGGTTCCCGGGCTGCCCCCGCTACGTAGGTGTCAGAAGTGGGATGGTGAGAGTGTGAGGTCATCGGAAGCGCGTGCGCCCAGAAGCATTGAGGGAGCTGAAACCGGGGGGGAGGGAGTTAGTAACGATAACGATTCCGGTTAGCCCTTGGCGAACGGGTCGGACCCTTTAGTCCGACTGGTTAACCCGTTGTCGCCCGCGGGTGCGGAAGATACGACGGTTCCGGACTGCTCCCTGAATTCGCTTCAATACTACACCCATGGTATGCTATACTATGATATATTATGCTATACTGTGCTATGCTATACAAGATTGAACTACACTGTATTATACTGTAGCGAATTCAGGGGGGCAGTCTGGGAGACCCTCGCCACAGCCGGGACGCGAACCCGTGTCTCCCACTCCACAAGCGACAACGCTTAACCAGTCGACTAAAGGGTCCGACCCGTTATTCAAGGGACAACGTGTCTAATTATCCATGCACGTTACACTACCCCCCCTCCTTCGGAAAGCGCATCCGATGGAGGGGACCGCCACACCCCGGGCGCGCGAGGGAGTGGGATGGTGAGACCGTGAGGTCATCGGAAGCACGTGCGCCCAGAGGCGTGAGGGAGCTGATATGCTGAAGCGCGGGGACACGCTTCCCGAAGGAGGGGGGTAGTGTAACGTGCATGGATAAGTAGACACGTTGGTCTTTGACTAACGGGTCGGACCCTTTAGTCGACTGGTTAACGTTGTCGGTTGCGGAGTGAGAGATACGGGTTCGCGTCGCGGCTGTGGCGACGGTCTCCCAGACTGCCCCCCTGAATTCGCTGCAATACTATACAGACCACACAATACTGTACTAGGCGTTGTACTGTACAACTTGAAGCAAGGCCTGTTGCTCTGATTTGTAAGATATCATTTCTAAGTACCTGCTTCCGTGCAGTTGACACAACCCCCCCCCCCCGTTTTGTCTCATCTTGACTGATATGCGAGAGCAAGCACATCAGTAAAAGTGTGGAATGACCCCGCTGTGTTTGTTTTTCCATCAGGTTATTACACGCAGGGAGTGAAAATGACCCGTGCTTGGAGAAAGAGGGCCTGGGTTACACTACACTGACATGCCTCATATATTGAGTTGCGGGCTGACTTTGCCGCAGCCAACAGAGCTGGATCAGGCAGCGGTGATGATACTCTGGAAGAAAGCGGAGGCCAGTGATAATCCCACGCTCCATGAAAAATGAGAGATTAGACCCCTGTGGCTACGTGTCATGGTGTGTTTATACTGCTGTAGCGCCAGACTGTGGAACGTAAAACTCTGCTGGCTCTCTATCATATTCATTTTGCCATGATGTATTGTTCATCTTCCCATTTTCAAGACCATGTTACTGAACCCTGCGCAACCTTCGTCGAGTGATTTTGAGATCAGTAACATGCTTGGCTGACAAATTAGCAGAACAGAAGATTTGCAATCCCAAATGTCGAAATATTGCACGCGTGCAAGTGTTCAACATTGAAAACCACCTATTTTCTCCCCTTTTCTCCCCAATTGTACCTGGCCAATTACCCCACTCTTCCGAGCCGTCCTGGTCACTGCTCCCCTCTGCCGATCCGGGGAGGGCTGTAGATTACCACATGCCTCCTCCTATACATGTGGAGTCGCCAGGTGCTTCTTTTCACCTGACAGTGAGGAGTTTCGCCAGGGGGACGTAGTGTGTGGGAAGATCACGTTATTCCCCCATCCCCCCCCCCCCAAAACAGGTGCACCGTCCGACCAGCGGAGGCGGTAGTGCAGTGACCAGGACACATACCTACATCCGGCTTCCCACCCGCAATTGTGTCTATAGGGACACCCGACTAAGCCGGAGGTAACCCAGGCGATCCCCAGGAGTGGGCCTTTGTGTGACTCAATTCAGTACATTTGGTGATGATAGTACTGTATTGATTTTTTGGGAGGATCACGCTATTCCCCCCAGTTCCCCCTGCTCCCCGAACAGACCAGAGGAGGCGCTACCCACATCCGGCTTCCCACCCACAGACACGGCCAGTTGTGTCTGTAGGAACACCCGACCAAGCTGGAGGTAACACGGGCGATTCGAACCGGCGATCCCCGTGTTGGTAGACGACGGAATAGACCGCCACGCCCCCCGGACGCCCCCTGGAGCATTAGTGTTTGAACAAAATCTTATCACTGTGCAGCCTGATATGAACAAAGCATTCCTATTTATAGCACAAAAATCCATTTGTAAATGGATGATACTCTGACCTTTTGTACAAGACAATGACATTTGAATCCTTGCCAGTGTCAATGGGAAAGACATTTATTGTCCCCTTTGTGAAGGATGCCCTCCACTAAACGAGAACCATTAAAGGCCGCTGATAATTGTACGGTTTAATCAAGCGTGTCGGCTTTATAGTCAGCGGTTAATTAGATTAGGTGGCATTTATCAACGCCGTGACCTTTAGCGTTTATCTGCACCGTGTCTTCTTCCTCTTCTTTAATGCTCGCACAACCCTGATGAAGGCCTACACCCAGCCGGCGAGCTTTTAGTTTGCGTTAGCGTGTCTGTTGTCTTGAAAATGACACGCCAACACATTGCAGACTGTGTTGTTTTCTAATTATGATAAATGTGTTGAGAAAGGACACAAAAATGTGCATGCAGCAAAACATCTTTACTACATAGGAAATTAAAAGTGGATGTGTCTGCGTGTAAGTGACACAGACATGCAGTTTTTTAAGTGTTTTCAAGTGTTTTTCTTTTTTTTCTCCCGGTTTTTCAAGTTTTTTCTTTTTTTTTCATTGGTTTTCTTTCTTTTCTTTTTTGTGAATTTCTGCTAGAATCCTTCGTCTACATCTCATACTACAACTTACGACCCTGCACCCTACTGGGAGGCGGACATTTCAAAGTACATGCAAAGCTTTTATTTTGAAAAGTCCTCATTCGTGACTTTGCCTTTGCATCGATTTAGGCTTCAGAGACCCTTTTTTTTAATCAAAAAAATTGACATACTATGTCAAGTATTTCAAGGAATCAAGAACATTTATTTGTCATTTCATTCCATGCACCTGCGCACATGAAATGAAACGAAATATCGTTCCCCCCCAGCCCACAGCAGTGCAACATTAAGACAAAAACACATATCCAAACTACAAGAACACGTATAGCCAAACAACAAAAAAACTACAAAATCTACAAAATACATATATCCAACATATAAAAAAAAACAACAACAATTTCACTGTCGAAGAGAGTGAACGCCAGGATGGCTGTTGGAACTTCCGGTCTGTGTATCCTCTCCGGGCGCAGCTCCAGGCAGGGCCGTGGTCCCTGGGCCCACAGGCCACAGAAGATCAGGCTCCCCCAGCCGATCCAACGCCGGCTCTCCTAGCCCAGAAATGAAGACACAAACGTATGCCCCTTTTCCACTGCATGGTACCGGCTCGACTCAGCTCCACTCGACTCGCTATTTTTTTGGTTTTCCATTGGGCAAAAGTTAGAGATAGTACCTGACACCAGGTACTTTTTTTGGTACCACCTCTGTCGAGGTTCCAAGTGAGCTGAGCAGATATTAAAAGGTGACATGAAAAGGCCACTATAAATAAATAGATAAAATAAAATAAATAACTTCTAAATATAAATAAATATAAATATATGTATGTTTATATTTAATATAAATCATCATCATCATCACCGGCGGTCACTCGGGGTCGAGTATAACTGTCCTCCCTCTGGGTCCCTCTGGGTTCTCAAGTGGGTGTAGAGGCCGATCCTGGAGCCGCATAATGGGAGGACACCTGTGCATGACAGCTTTTTACATGGAGTGGCTGATGCCCCTGCAGCCACCACACGGTCCTTGGCAGGGGGTGGCCAGAGTCCAATGGCATGGAGAGCCAAGACGATTGGGCACCACCCTCTGTTGCAGCCTTCATCCGCCTTTACTGCCGTTGTGAAGGCGGATGTTCTGCCATTGAGGTTAAATATAAATAAAATCTTAAAAAAACAAAACAAAACCAAAAACAATTTCACCGTCCAAGAGAGCGAACGCCAGGCTGTCGGAACTGCTGGTCTTCATGGGCTAGCAGTTAGCTTAGCCTGTCCCGCCTGAGTAGAGTCGAATAGAGTAGAGTCGAGTTGAGCCAGTATCATGCAGTGGGAAAGGGGCATTAGATGCAGACGTGGAAAAAGACACTGCATTGTATGGACGGTACTGGGCGAGGCCGCTGCAAACGCCGCCATTCATCATAATTCATCATAATTCATCATTTGTTGTTTACTCATACAATAGAGCCTCCATAAAAGTTTTATCGTACCTTCTAGTATATTCTTATATTCATAGCAGAGACCTGTATTCTTAGGCAGAGATGCTCCAAATACGTCCAGCAGTTGAATGTGACAACAGAAAAACCTTTTTATGTTTTTGTTTCAGGAAAATCAAATAGAAAATATAACAAACGTTTTTTTGTTTTTTTTTAAATGCTGAGAGGGAATGTGGGAATCTGCAGTTGTTGCCCCGGAATATTTGAAATTCTGGCTTGAAGGACTTTGTTATGACAGACACAAATAAAAGGGGCCGAGGCGACACAGTTCCCTGCCGCCGTGATGGGACAAAGACCACATTTTGTGGAAAACTGTGGAGCTGCTGTGTGCTATCGGATCCTCCGTGTCCACCTCCACGCTTGTGACTGCTCGCCAGCGTTGAAAGGATGTGCAGATTGGAGGAGCCGTTAGAGCCTCAGTGATGTGGTGTCCCGTATCACGGGGAGGGGGGGGGCGGAAACTGCATAGCCGAGAATCTACGGGACCCCGGACCCCCAACGACATAAACGATTTGAAATATGAAGATGCCCATCACACACCAAGGACAAAGACATTCCTGCAACATGGGGTTTGAAAGCCTTTTGATCACTGGATGTCATTATTTTCTAATATGGGGCTGTTGAGTTGCAGCATCAGAGGATTTCCTGTAGTTTCAAACTGGGACACAGAAGCTTTCTCTATCTCCCTCCTGTCCTCTGGCTGGGGCTATTTCCTGCATATCGGCTGTGCACTTGATTTTACTTCTTTTTTTTTAAAAAGGTCCTGCGTTCGAACCCCAGGCCATTCGGCATCCTTTCTGTGTGGAGTTTGCATGTTCTTCCCGTGTCTGTGTGGGTTTCCTCCGGGTGCTGTGGTTTCCTCCCACCATCAAAAAGACATGCATGTTAGGGTTAATACTCCTGCCTGTGCCCCTGAGCAAGGCACCGGAAAGAAGAACTGGAGTTGGTCCCCGGGTGCTGCAGCTCCGGTTTCCTCCCACCATCAAAAAGACATGCATCCATCCATCCATTATCCAAGCCGCTTATCCCACTTAGGGTCGCGGGATGCTGGAGCCTATCCCCGCAGTCATTGGGCGGCAGGCAGGGAGGCAACCTGGACAGGCCGTCAGTCCATCACAGGGCCCACACACACACACACACACACATACACACACGCACATATATTCACACCTAGGGACAATTTAGTACAGCCAATTCACCTGACCTACATGTCTTTGGACTGTGGGAGGAAACCGGAGCACCCGGAGGAAACCCACACAGACACGGGGCGAACATGCAAACTCCACACAGAGGACGACCTGGGACGACCCCCAAGGTTGGACAACCCCGGGGTTCGAACCCAGGACCTTCTCAGTGTGAGGCAACAGACAAAGACATGCATGTTAGGGTTAATACTCCTGCCTGTGCCCCTGAGCAAGGCAATAGAAAGAAGAGCTGGAGTTGGTCCCCAGATGCTGCAGCTGCCCACTGTTCCTATACAATAGGATGGGTTAAATGCAGGAGACAAAGTTCATTGTAAAAATACAATTTGTTGTAAGAATACAAGGACAAAATAAAGTGTCTTTCTTCTTTCTTCTTTCTAGTAGGGGACATAATCTAAGTTGTTTTCATTTCCAATTAACATCAAACACAGAATATTTCCCTTTTCAAATAATAGACCTGATAAATGTTGCATTTTCAGTTGCATTCGGGTATTTTTCATTGAAATCCCAGATTTGGCATGACTGAAAATGGCCTGCAATCCTGCAAGCATGATGCATGTTCTCCTTAAGACACAGTCAAAAAACATTTGCAAAGCATCTAAAAAAACAAGTTTTGTGTGAACATGCTGAGATATATAAAGGTTTTCTCCAAACACTTGGCCAATTGCCTACACTTGGGAATATATACACGTTTTTGGACCAGGTAGACGTCTTGATGTGTATGTAAGTGAAGTGATCTTATATGGGGAGGAAAGCATGTACACATTGGTTGTGGCATACTGTATTTTCAGCACCCGGGCTTGTTGAGCTTCCTGCCATTGTACTTCTGCGTGTGTGGTGGCAAACACAACCCCGCGCTGAGCGGGCCTGGTCTTGCCTGCACCTTGTTTTAGATAATATACTGTGAATTCATATTTGTCGGTAGCAGTTGGGCTTTGGATGATGAAGGTTGCGAGGAAGTCTGCGAGGAGATCTTAAATGGATGGGAGAGGCCGGTTTTTATGTCACACTGCATCTGGCCCTGAAGGATTTCCTTTGGTCTTCTGTCCCTCGGTGCTAAAGTTAACAAGAGTAGATTTTTTTTCCATTATTTTTTATTTGTGCAGTTTATGTATGTTGTTACTTGTGACGCCGA
Source organism: Lampris incognitus (assembly GCF_029633865.1). Classification (NCBI taxonomy): domain Eukaryota; kingdom Metazoa; phylum Chordata; class Actinopteri; order Lampriformes; family Lampridae; genus Lampris; species Lampris incognitus. The sequence goes on along the minus strand of NC_079216.1, from coordinate 53,738,288 downwards.
GAATCAGCCCGACACAACCTGTTGTGAGTGACAGCTGTCAAATCATGTACCAGCAGTTTATCAACATAGTTCACAATAGCCAGGTGTGGAGAAACGAGACTGTCCTCCACAAAAAACAAAAAAATGATCCCATAGGTCGTTTACCTCCTCGGGCACAGCTCCGGGCAGGGCCGTGGTCCCTGAGCCCACAGGACACAGCAGACCAAGCTCTCCCAGCTGATCCAGTGCTAGCTCTCCCAGCCATCAAATGAAGACAAAACCTAGACGCAGACGTGGACAATGACATTGCATGGATGGTACTGTGTGATGCCGCCGCAAACGTGAATTCGCGACACTGTCTTCCCACACTGATACTAGGTGAGGCCGCTACAAACGTGAATTTGTGCCGCCATCTAATACATATTTGATGTAATGCATGGAAATGTACATCAACAGATATTGCATGTGAAACCTGTTGACTGGATGAGTAAAATGTTTTGCTACCGCAACTTCCCTATGATAAAGCTGTCCTCTCCTCAGTCTTCTTCGTGTACAATGGCATTAAAGCTGAAATCAGTGATTTCCCTGATCTGTCTCCCTTTCAGTGAGAACTACAAACACTGTCGCTTGTGTGCCGTCAGCGCAGCAGTAAACAGTTCCCACCCTTGTAAAACTGGTGTCTTTGGACCACAGGCAATTTAATGCATTGTAAACTCCATCAAATTATATGGGAACACTGTTGCACTGTAATTATTGATTGTCAGATTGGTAGATTGGCTTTCTAACAGAAGCATCGCCACGTCGTCATCACGTTTCAATCCTTTGCCTTCTCTGAGTAGGAACGTGTTTGCCCCTGGGTTCATCCTAACCAGCCATAGATTTCACCAGCGGTATATGGAAAGTGTCTCCAACCTTGGCAAGTATACCAGATAATATTATGTAATCTGACTCCATACGGTCCAGATGGATAAAATAACTGTCTATTGACAGAGAAAATACCGGATTTCAGGTTTAAATGTAAAGTCTTTGTCTGTGTGCAGAGCAGACTGAGATTAGTGGCAGCAGGATGGGATTTTCTGATGTTTGTCATAGCGCACCTAAATGCCAAACAAGTTCTCCAGGCAAACCCATTGTCCAAAACCTGGTCAACATATCTTGTGTTTTATCCATCCTCCGGTGTGGGAAGATGGGAGCATGAATTCACCTTCACAGCGGCCTCACCCAGTACTGGTGTGGAAAGATGGCGGCACGAATTCACATTTGCGGCGGCCTCACCCAATACCGTCAATGCAGTGTCTTTGTCCACGTCTGTGTCTAAGTTTGCCTCGTTTGTTGGCTGGGAGAGCTGGTGCTGGATCGGCTGCGAGAGCTTGGTCTGCTGCACTGTGGGCCCAGGGACCACGGCGTTGCTCGGAGCTGCACCCGAGGAGGTAACACCGAGGGCGGTCTGACAGGATGCAGAAGCGGGGCAGGCTAAGCTAACTGCTAGCCCATGCAGTTCTGATAACACAGAGGGTGGTGTGGTGGCGGTGTTGATGTTGTCATGTGGCGTGCGGGGAGGTGTGTCAAGGGTGTCTATCTGGGAGAGCTGGCGGTGGATCGGCTGGGGGGGCTTGGTCTGCTTCGTCCGGTTGCCACAGGGACCACGGCCCCTGCCTGGAGCTGCACCCGAGGAGGAAACATGGAGGGTGGTCTGACAGGATGCGTAATCGGGGCAGGCTAGGCTAACAGCTAAGCCATGCAGAACGGCAGTTCCGGCAGTCATCCTGACTGGCGTTTGTTCCCTTGGACAGTGATTTTTTTTTTTTTTTTTTTGGTTTGGATATAGTATGTGTTAGTTTGAATATGTGTGTTCTTGAATGTGTTTTTGTCTGTATGTTGCACTGCTGTGCACCTCATGTGCGCAAGTACCTGAGGTGAAATGACAAATAAAGTGTTCCTGATTCCTGATTCCTGAAAAATAATCTGTCATTCTCCTCTGGGTTAATTTATGCCTACTTCTCCATGACCTCGGTGCGTTTTTCAGGGGACGCTGAGAGACGAGGCGAGGTCCCTCACCAACAGGAAGTCCACGTACCACAACAAGCATGTCCATAATGACCAAACAGTGCTGGATGTGGGAAGTGTCTCCAACACATGGTAAAGATGCCAGTTAGTGTTATGTAAGCTGACTCCGTGGTCCAGATGGATAACATAACTTATCCGACAGGCCAGAAACCTTTTGATTTCTCTCTCGTATTAAACAATCCCCTCACCCTCGTGAGAACAATGTGAATGCGGATCTCTTTCACCACAAAAGCTCCAGGAACAGAAGTTGCTGTTTGTCCCTCACAACAACAGAAAACCCAGGCTAATGTTTTGCTGCATAGCTACGGTTTATTTGAAGCACAGGTTTTGACTAACAGTGCAGTGGGGTGGTGGCGGCGGCGGTGGTGGTGGGGGGAGAGGTGGATGAAGAAAGCCAGACGAGGACAAGAGGACAGATTGGAGTCATTCGGCCCTGCCTAAGCTTGCGTGTTGTCTTCACCACCAGAAGTTTCCACCACGTCAAAAGCATGGCTGCAGCACACAGTGCACACAGTGATATGGCAACGCTGTGTGTGTCTGTCTGTGTGTGGGTGTGTGTGTGTGTGTGTGTGTGTGTGTATGTGTGTGTCGTCTGTCGAAAGAGACGAACAACTATGAGTGACACTGAAATCATATATAGGCTAATGAGTGCAAAAATGAAAAGAGAGAGAGAGAGAGAGAGAGAGAGAGAGAGAGAGAGAGAGAGAGAGAGAGAGAGAGAGAGAGAGAGAGAGAGAGAGAGAGAGAGAGAGGGAGGGAGGAATAGTGTGAGAAGGGTGTTGGCAGACAATAGAGAGAATGAATTGGTATGCATGACTTGGCTTTGGGTTATTACAATTCAGCGACTAGTCACTCTCCACCATGTGCGTGCTCCACTATAAACGAAGTAAGATGTTTACGGCCTTGGAGAAATCCATACAATGAGTTATCACCGCTGCACGGCACGCTACCAAGCCACGGATACTGCTGCACACTGAACGCTGCATCTCTGTGTGGATGTGAGAGAACGAGCTGGTGCTTAACATTTGAAAACTGTAAATAGTGATTGTAAATAGTGATTGTAAATAGTGATTGTAAGTGGTGATGTAAATTGTGAATCAGCTGGTTCTGAAACTGGACGGCACGGTGGCGCAGTGGTTAGCTCAGTCGCCTCACAGCAAGAAGGTCCTGGGTTTGAGCCCTGGGGTAGTCCAACCTTGGGGGTCATCCCGGGTTGTCCTTTGTGTGGCGTTTGTATGTTCTCCCTGTGTCTGTGTGGGTTTCCTCCAGGTGCTCTGGCTTCCTCCCACAGTCCAAAGACACGTATGTCAGGTGGTTTGGCCATACTAAATTGTCCCTAGGTATGAATGTGTGTGTGTGTGTGTATGTCGGCCCTGTGTGAAGGCCTGGTCGCCTGTCCAGGATGTCTCCTCACCTGCCGCCCAGTGACTGCTGGGATAGGCTCCAGCATCCCCGTGACCCTGAGAGCAGGGTAAGCAGTTCAGATAATGGATGGATGGTTCTGCAAGTAGCTAACCCCCTAAACACTAACATAGATGAGTTTCAGACTAGCACTGCTAACCAACCACAGATTAGAGTAAGCCAAATCATCAAACAATGCAAAAACTGATATTTGGAACATAGAAACCAAATCACAACACAAATTAGGATGTTATCAGGCCCTAAAAAGAGAATACAAATGGGCTGACTATCTATCCACTGTCAGAGATAGTAAGCAGAGACACATCCTTACCAAGTACAGGCTCAGTGACCACAGTCTAGTCATTGAAAAGGGCAGACACAAAAAAAAAAAACCTTGACTTCCAAAAGAGCAAAGAATATGTGGTCACTGTACGGCAGGTGAGGTCGAGACAGAGATGCACTTCCTCCTAAATTGTGAGAAATTCCACAACATAAGAAAAAAATACCAAGAGAAATTTGAAAACCACATTCCAAATGTTCCACTCCTGGATGAGAAAGAACAATGGCCACTTACTTTAGGAGAGGGCCAAAGGGCACACCTTGTGGCACAACATGTGTCAGAATGCCATAGGGTCAGTGAGTGGCCACAACACTCTCAATTACTGTCAGTTGCTGTTCAAGTGCTGTTCTATGTTTCTGCCAGTTCTATCTATTCCTTTTTCCATTTATTTTACCATTTATTTTAAAAAAAATGTTTGGTACGCTGTTGACCTGTTTTGCTGTCACCTGCTTTGGCAACATTGTAATTAATGCAGTCATGCCAATAAAACATTATTGAATATTGATTAATAAATGAGTAACAGGGTTTTTATAGGCTCTCACAACACACTCTCTCAAAATTAGCTCTCAAAATTAGCAGGCGGCTTACAAACACACTGATAACCACTTTTTAAATAATCATTCATTACAGCACTTCGAGAAAAACCACACAAAATACATGATGATAATATTCAGGATCAGGAACATTTATTTGCCATTTCATTTCATGCACTTGCGTACATGAAATGAAATGAAATATTGTTTCCCCCCCAGCCCACAACAGTGCAACACAAAGACAAAAACACACATTGAAACTACAAAAACCCTACAAGAATACATGTAGCCAAACTACAAAAAACTACAAAAACACATATATCCAACATGTCAAAAAGAAAATATGATGTTTTTCACTGTCCAGGAGAACAAATGCCAGCCAGGATGACTGCCGGAACTGCCGGTCTGCATGGGCTAGCTGTTAGCTTAGCCTACCCACTTCCGCGTCCTGTCAGATCGCTCTCGGTGTTATGGGAACTGCCAGTCATCATGGGACAGCTGTTAGCTTAGCCTGCCCCGCCTCCGCATCCTGTCAGATCGCCCTCGGTGTGTCCTCTTCGAGCACAGCTCCAGTCAAGGCCGTGGTCCTTGGGCCCACCGGATGCAGCACACCAGGCTCCCTCAGCCGATCCAACGCCAGCTCTCCCAGCCAGAGACCCTCGACACACCTCCCCGCACTTCACACTACGACACCAAAGAAACCACAGTCAACGCCAGGTGAGGCCACCGCCAGACCGCCCTCGGTGTTATCAGGACTTATATCAGGAATATCTCATATTCCTCCTCGTGCGCCCACCGGACACAGCAGACCAAGCTCTCCCAGCTGATCCAGCGCCAGCTCTCCCAGCCAGACACCTTCGACACACCTCCGGCACATTATTATTGATAATAATATTTCTTAATACTCATATTTTCAATCCGTCTGCAAACGTTTGCAGGTGGTGTTATAAGAGCCGTGTTGCTCATCTATTGACAACTATTGATATTTACAGGTTATATCGCATAACCAGTTGTTTAAATGAAATTCACTCGCTCGGCTTGTGACATGGTGTCAGATGCACAACTTAACTTTCAAACGTTTGAGTTTATGTTAACTTTTAGAATGAAAAGGAAACCAACAAAATAAAAAAAAATAAAAATTCACGATTTTTTCCCCCAGGGATATCTTCATGGAAATCCTGCAAGTCAATGATGGATATTCGGTTTTTTTGTATTATCACTCCCATACAACATTATAAATTAATTATCCTACCTATTAAGGCTGTTATAAAGTTAACTCATGTTCTATAATTTTTTTTTTTTGCTTTTTCTGTTTGACCATCTCATCTGCTGAAATACAAGCTCACTAAAAAATACATTACCAGAGCATGGCATGACCCAAATATATGGGCTACCAGGGGACTACTAAACCTACTAGTAGGTTCAAGTAATTGTTATCACCATCCATTTCGGTTCGATCATTTGAATTGAATGGGTGATAGCAATTACTTGAACCTACTAGTAGGTTTAGTAGTCCCCTAGTAGCCCATATATTTGGGACAGATGTGTGATGATAACTCCCATTCAGTGGACTGATAACAGTCAAATTACCTGAACCAACTAGTAGACTTAGTAGTCCCCTAGTAGCCCATATATGTGGGAGAGATGTGTGATGATAACTCCCATTCAGTGGACTGATAACAGTCAAATTACCTGAACCAACTAGTAGACTTAGTAGTCCCCTAGTAGTCCATATATTTGGGAGAGATGTGTGATGATAACTCCTATTCAATAGACTGATAACAGTCAAATTACCTGAACCAACTAGTAGACTTAGTAGTCCCCTAGTAGTCCATATATTTGGGAGAGATGTGTGATGATAACTCCAATTCAGTAGAATGATAACAGTCAAATCGGGCACACATACAGAGATTTGAGACTCAACACCAGAAACAATGGAAATAGTTGTTTTTTGTTCTTGATACACTATCTGTTGTCTTTCAGGCCTTACAACGTCACTAATTTCATTATCTCTTGACACCCGTCTGCTTTTTGGTAATAGTTTATACATTTCCTCCTGCGCTCATGTTCGCCCAGATCTCTTTTGGGTTCCCATGGAGCTCAACGCCAAATGTTGTACATCAAGGTTAGCTGGGATCGTAGCCGAAATGTTTGATCATCTCGACAGGCGCACACACTCTGGTATACATACATCCCCATAGACATAACTATACACACATGTACACACAGAGCCCCCCCCCCACCCCACATCTGTCTAGCTACAGGCACACAATTGATATCTATTAAATGTAAGCACACACATATGCATACACATGCTTGGGTGTAGTGCACTCTCTCTTTCTCTCTCTCTCTCTCTCTCTCTCTCTCTCTCTCTCTCTCTCTCTCTCTCTCTCTCACTCCCTCTCTCTCTCTCTCTTTCAAAGACACACACACACACACACACACACACACACACACACACACACACACACACACACACGCACGCACACACGCAACGCTGGATCAAACTGCTGGAGTGAACCCAGAGAGTTGTGTTAATTAAACTTTCTATGAACCTCTTATTAGACATAACCTCTTATTGGACATATCCAGACAAGGGTTTTGCAGGAGAGACACACAAGCAGAGTCTGAGCAGGCCATTGGGTCTCATTAAAATCACCATTTAACGTGCACACACTGCAGGATCTTACTATTCCTCAAAGAGGTTTTAGTCATCTGCACATATTCATCAACTCGCTTGCATCATCTGCATAACCAAAAATGTTCTTATTTCTGCCATCCCATAGCAATCTCTCTCTCTCCCTCCCTCATATCTCTCCCCTATCCCCCCCCCCACTCTCTCAGATCTCTCTCTCCCTCAGATCACAGCCATGGAGAAAGTCTGTATAGAAGCATAATGTAGCAGTCGTTTTGAATTCAGCTGAAGGTCACTGCCAGCATGCCCTCTGATCCACTTTCAAGAGAGGCCACCGGGCCTTCAGTCCGCTTCCCGCGGCCGTTTTCAAGCATTGCCAGTTGAGGCATATGGTGCGATGGGCTCCATGACTTATGAGTTAAGAGAGAAGATGGAGCACCGAGTTGGGCCTCGATGAAGCAGCCAAACCACCCTGACGTTGGTCTTTGACTGGAGGTTACAGAAGGAAACAAGAGGAGCACACCATTGAAACCTGCCAGTGACCAGCTTGGGACATGGAGACAGAACTTGCGAATAACCGAGGTTTGGTCTTGAGAGAGGAGACGTTGACTCGTCTATGGGGAGACCTCGCTCCGGGTAAATTCGATTATGCAAATGAGTGGGAGTGCTCCTGTGTCGGTAACCATGCTGAGAAAAGACCCAGGAGGGCAGCCAACGGGACGCGTGGGGGGCTGGCAGACTTTTGTGGGACGCGTGCCACCACCACAGTAACCCCATGATCAGTTGCAGCTATTCCCTTTCCTTGGGTTTGGATGAGAGGAAAAATGGCCTTCGAAAGAAAAAGAAAAAAAAACAACCCTGCAGCATTCCTCAAAGAATGCTTATGTCTGTATAGTATAAACAGATGGGGTTGATGTTGTGTTAAGCAGCGGCTAATTTTAACTTGAGGATCTTTTTTTTTTTTTTTTTGGTTAACATGATGTTGATGTGTTTGCATGTTAATTCCACGAAGACTTGGTTGTCAAAACCCTTTCCATCACAGCTGAACGTGGCACTTCAGGGCGGAGGGTGAAACACGGTACTGGAATTCAGAGTGGGATCTGATCGTATTCCAGATTATCGGTCGCCTTCGTGTTCATGCAACTGATCCACGCACATCGCTGGGCTTCCTTACATCTTCTGTTATGTGCAGAGCTGTGGCTGCACTTAAAGGGACAGTTCACCCCAAAATCAAAAATGCACCCCCCCCTCTTATCTGTAGCCCTGCTTATCCATCTTGATCGTTTTGGTTACTCAAGATAATCCACAGACCGCGTTGTGAGAAATTTCATGTAGGAACTAATTTCTTCGACTGAACTACACCTACGTACTTGGAACTGGTCACAACAAGGTCTGTGGATTATCTTGAGGAACCGGGTCATGATTTCTGGAAAGAGACGTTGCTGTTGAGTTTTTCCAAATGTATTTTTTGGTGCTTTGAGCAACACAAGCCGAGTGCCATCCAGTTTGGGCGGCACGGTGGCCCAGTGGTTAGTGCTGCTGCCTCACAGCAAGAAGGTCCTGGGTTCGGACCCCAAGCCGTCCCAGGTCCTTTCTGTGTGGAGTTTGCATGTTCTCCCCGTGTCTGCGTGGGTTTCCTCTGGGTGCTCCGGATTCCTCCCAACATCCAAAAGACATGCATGTTAGGGTTGATACTCCTGAAGAAGAACTGGAGTTGGTCCCCGGGCGCTGCAGCTGCCCACTGCTTCTAGCTACACAACTAGAATGGGTGAAATGCAGACAGTAAATTTCATATGTACACAATGACAAAATAAAGAGTACTCTATTCTATTCTATTCTATTCTATTCTATTCTATTCTATTTCTTGTATTCTAGAGAAGGCCGCTATCTCAAAATGTTGGGAACTCACACCAAAACGATCTAGATGGATAAGTAGCCCCACACGTGGGCGTCCAGGTAGCATAGTGGTCTATTCCGTTGCCTACCCACACGAGGAACGCCGGTTCGAATCCCCGTGTTACCTCCGGCTTGGTTGGGCGCCCCTACAGACACAACTGGCCGTGTCTGCGGGTGGGAAGCCGAATGTGGGTATGTGTTCTGGTTGCTGCACTAGCGCCTCCTCTGGTCGGTCGGGGTGCCTGTTCAGGGGGGAGGGCGAACTGAGGAGGCGGGGGCGTGATCCTCCCACGTGCTAAGTCCCCCTGGTGAAACTCCTCACTGTAAGGTGAAAAGATGCCCCGGCGGCTCCACATGTATCGGAGGAGGCATGTGGTAGTCTGCGACTGGGACGGCTCAGAAGAGCGGGGTAATTGGCCAGGTATAATTGGGGAGGAAAAAGGGGGGGGGGAATAGCACTACATGTAAGAGGAAAAACATGCATTTTTGATTTTGGGGTGAACCCTCCCTGATGTTTCACATACATATGGGTGCAGGTTACAAAAGCAAAAGAAGCAAATGCTTTCCCCCTTTGAGCTCTGCAGGAATGAAACATGTTCGTCGAGTGCCCTTTGAACAGAAAGTAAATAAAAACCCCAAATAGAACGAAAAGAAAGAAAGGACGAAACCCCTGCTGCTTTAAAGGGTCTGCAGGGGCCGGTGATGTGTGGGTGCCAATGTAAGAACAACTTGTTTTCCATTAGTGACTTGGTCAGTTCAGCTTTGTTTAGATTTGCCTGACGAGATACCAAATCTAATCCAGAACGTCCACACTTGGGAGATAAAAGAGCCGTGTCGAACTCTGCAGGCACGCCGTGGTCACAAGCCAGAGAGCTGGACGCAAAGTACCCTGGTGGACTGAAAAGATACACGAGCGCATTAATTGAAAGGGAAAGGAGCCACTGAACCTCGGGTTTTATCAGCCCGACGAGGCCCGGCTCGCTGTGAAGAAAAGCTGCAGGCTGCGTCAGAAACCTCTGGCTGTACAGCGGAGTCCCCCCCCCCCCACGCCTCCGCTCAGCGTCCTACAACTGCTTCTTCAACTGGGTCGTTGTTCTAATCAGTGCATCATCACACACGCGGTTGTGAGTGAGAGTGGATGAACTATTTCTCTGTTGTGTGGCTGTTTGTGTGCGTGCCTGTGTGTGTGTGTGTCAGGTTTTTGTATCCTAATGGGGACATTTGGTCCCCATTAGGATACAAAAACCTGAAACCACCTACCTTGTGGGTCCCTTACAGGCGCGGATCTACGGGGTGGCAACAGGGGTGGCAGCTGCCCCCTCTGGGACAGAGTCTTGCCACCCCTGTGGCCACCCTGTTTATAAATCAGATAATATGTTTTTAAAGTATATTTTGTGTACATGCATGGTGAAACAGTAGAGAACAAAATACATTCGATGAAATCCGAGTTTTGAATAATAATACGTTTAGAATAATGTCCATTGCCCCCCTCCTTGAACCTCATGCCGCTCTTTTGCCACCCCAGGAAAAAATCTCTAGATCCGCCACTGGTCCCTTATGGGTCCCCATGAGGAAAATGGTCCTTTTCAGGGTTTAGGATTTGGGTTTAGGGTTAGGGTTAGAATTAGGATTAGGGTAAAGTTAGGGTAAGGGTTGAGGTTAGGCATGTAGTTATGATGGGTAAGGTTAGGGCTGAGGGCTAGGGAATAATGTAGTCAATGAGGGGTCCCCACAAGTATAGGGTGACATGCTGTGTGTGTGTGTGTGTGTGTGTGTGTGTGTGTGTGTGTGTGTGTGTGTGTGTGTGTGTGTGTGTGTGTGTGTGTGTGTGTGTGTGTGTGTGTGTGTGTGTGTGTTCTTGTCCATCTGGAAGAACCATGCTAATCTAAATACTCCTCACTTCATATAATCAGAAGAAGAAAGAAAGCCACTTTATTTTGTCATCGTACAGGTTACAATGAAATGTGTCTTCTGCATGTAACCCATCCTACTGTATAGCAGCAGTGAGCAGCTGCAGCACCCGGGGACCAACGCCAGTTCTTCTTTCCAGTGCCTTGCCCAGGGGCACAGGCAGGAGTATTAACCCTAACATGCATGTCTTTTTGATGGTGGGACTGAGACCGCAGCACCTGGAGGAAACCCACGCAGACACGGGGAGAACATGCAAACTCCACACAGGAAGGACCTGGGACGGCCTGGGGTTCGAACCCAGGACCTTCTTGCTGCGAGGCAACAGCGCTAACCACTGGGCCACCGTGCTGCCATGATCACACAGTTTAAAAGCCCATAGGACGTCCATACAGTAATGTGCTCGGGACAAAACCGTGCCATCCACGGGAGAATCTTTATCAAACGTTAATCTGTCACTTTCATAACAATTGATGATCGTGCTGTTTAATACTGCCTAGCCAAATTCCCTAACGAGAAAGGGAAATGTAAATCTTATTAATGGATATGCCACCAAATCTGGCTTGATGAACACACACTTCCTTTCCCAGAGCCACTCAGTCAGTCTTTCCATTATCATTATACTTCCTCCTACAGGACGGCGCCACATGTGTGGTGAACGGCTGTGTTTGCTGCTGACCCAGCGGTGAGGAATGACTATTCCTTGCTAATATCTCACATTGATGATCTGATGTGCTCTCTTGATGGCCAGCGGAGCACAGCTATTTCAGCATGGACAGAAAAGAATATGAAAGAGGATATTGCGAGGCATAAAGCTATGCCCATTTGCTGGAGCACGTAGAGGAAATGAGGAAAAATACAGCAATCGGGAGTCAGGAACACGTTATTTGTCATATCGTTTCCCCCAGCCCACAGCAGTGCAACACAAAGACAAAAACACATCCAGAAACTACAAGAACCCATTCATCCAAGCTAACACATATAGCCAAACTAACACACATATCCAAACTAACACATATAGCCAAACTAAACAAAAAATCACTGTCCAAGGGAACGAATGCCAGCCAGGATGACTGTCGGACCTGCCGGTCTGTATGGGCTAGCAGCTAGCTTAGCCCGCCCTGCTTCCGCGTCCTGTCAGACCGCCCTCAGTGTTTCCTGTTTGGGCGCAGCTCCAGGCAGGGCCGTGGTCCCCCTGGGCCCACCGGACGCAGCAGATCAAGCTCCCCTAGCCGATCCAGCACCAGTTCTCCCAGCTATCAGGCAAAGACAAAACTTTGGCGCAGACGTGGACAAAGACACAGCATGGACGGTTCTGGGTGAGGCTGCTGCAAATGCCAATTCGCGCCGCCATCTCCCCACACCGGAAGCAGAAGCTCAGGAAGTAACACGAGAGGACAAAAAACAAACAAACACCCCCCCCCCACACACAAAAAACAGAAGTGGCAATCATTGACAACTGGATGATTTATTAATTTGCACTTTAGCTTTTGTGACCCATTGTGACATGCTCTCCACAGGAGATGGGCCATCAACGCCTTTCTGAGGGGTCACATATCCTTCGTCAGGTGCAAGGAGGTGACCCGTGTAGCATTTATCATTTAATATCATTTAAATAAAAAAAAAAACAGAGCACGCAGTAGATGGAAACCTCTTACATTTGTATTGCATGAGATGCTATGCAAAGAGACACTGAAGAGGGCCTGCGTTAAGATTCACCTCCTGGTTCACCACACTCCCGGCTCTCCTGCTCTCTTTCCATACCGAAGTGATTTGGCCCTCAGACGTCGGCCTGAACCTGTAATTATCCAACAGCCCCAGAACAGTGTCCCTGTAATTCCTCTAACATGCGAGATCTAAAGGGTTTTCAGGGAGGTCTTTCACTGTCGTATACATCAGGCCAGCCCCCACCCAACCCACACACACACACACACACACACATAGGAACACATGTTTCCCATTTGATGAACATTCACACATGTAACGCGTCTATCAGCAAAATGTGCTGCGGTAACAACGCTTCCCTCATGACGGAGCGCCGAGATGAGCGTTTCCCTGCATGAAATGCTACTATATATACCACTTTATATTTTACAATCAATGTTATGATGCAACTCTCGTTTCAAGGGGACTAATTAGGAATTGGTGATTAGATCACTCAGCGGTATATCTCGGAGAAGAGATCACGAGCAGCTTGGCAACATGCAGCCCAGAAATAGTTTGAGCAAGTGATCATCCTCCCCTTCTCTTCTATGATGTTTATTCCCCCCTTCTCTTCTATGATGCTCAATGTTGTGACTTGAGAAGATAGATAGATAGACAGACACACACAGACAGAAAGACAGACAGACAGACAGACAGACAGATAGACAGATCAATAGATAGATAGATAGATAGATAGATGGATAGATAGATAGATAGATGGACAGACAGACAGACAGACAGACAGACAGACAGACAGACAGACAGATAGATAGATAGATAGATAGATAGATAGATAGATAGATAGATAGATAGATAGATAGATAGATATGAGAGAGAGAGAGAGAGAGAGAGAGAGAGAGAGAGAGAGAGAGAGAGAGAGAGAGGGGGGGGGGGGGGAGAGATATGAAATGACTGATGCACCGGAGGTGGTAAATGCAGGCAGGGAATAGTAACTAACTGGTCATGTAGGGGTGATTATCATGCAGACAGCACCAGCAGTTACACTTACAGATAAATAAGTTAGAATCCCGCGACCCTGAGAGCAGGACAGGCGGTTTGCACAATGGATGGGTGGACTTTACCTTGTAGTTTTGTGAACAAGTGCAGGCTATTTTGTAATTCAACGCAAGAGTGAATTATCTAACACAACAGGTTGTATAAAGTGCAGACATGCTACACAGTTAATTGCACCCCGGTGCTGAAATATGCTCATGGAATTTAGTAAAGTAGATGAACAGCAGGTTGGAGGGTAGAAATGAGAAGGGCTGCGTGTGTTAATTGCCCTGCAGGGTCTAATTTATTCCTGAGACGTATGAAGCCAGGGCATCGCCACGTCCTGCTGCTGTCCTGTGAAAGGCCACATTGAAGCCGCTCCTGACATATGGAGTCTGGCCATTGAAGCAGCCTTGAATCAATATGCAGTGGGCCATGCAACTTGTTTTGTCTATGGACCACGTATAGAATCAGACCCCCCCGCAACAACCCCCCCCCGCAACAACACCCCCGCACCCCCCCATCATCTCCCAGCAGGCCTCTTTGTTCATTATTCCTTGTCCCCTCTGAATACAATACAATGAGACTTTAAAAAGTTTGTGTTGCAAAGTGTTTTCGTATAAAAAAAAGATTTACAAGAGTGATTGTGTCACTTGAACTGCCCCCCCCCTCTGTGACTGAGCGGCGCTACAGCTGAGATCACGCAACGTGCGCCCTCTACTGGTCACTGTGAGCGCGCCCTGCCTTCAAGCTGCTCTATTTAATTATATATTCATTCATTCATTCATTCGCTCGTTTGTTTATTCAGCTATTTGACCGAACAGAAGACATAAACAGGCATGCCGGCCGTGTTTTTTCCTCTCTCTAAATGTTCGATGCCGATGTCACACGGTGATGTGGGCAACATTTCCCTACAGTTCTCCCTCAATATTGTAAACGATATATGCAGTCTTGTATTTAATAGATTGCTGTTGTATCCGTTTTATTCTGTGGGGATTTCTTCATTTACTGTTTCAATTTCTGTCGTGTATTTTGCTGGTATTGATTCGACTGTCAAATATTTTTTTTTACATTTTAATAATCATCACCATTTTAAACTATTAATTAGTATTATTAATTAGTATTACTGTTATAATAAGTATTGTTGTCATTATTGTTATTAATTATTAATATTGTCTAATATTGTTATTATTATTGTTGTTGTTGTTGTTGTTGTTGTTACCCAAAGTAGCTCGCAGGCTAATTTCCAGACAGGGCAGTTGGTTTCCTGGATAAGCGGAACCAACACGCAGCTGAATTAACACCTGGCGTCGCCTGCAGCTGTTATTCTCTCGCAGACCTTCCTCTCCTACTACTGTGCAGCAGCGCCGACAGCCGCTACTCTCCGCTCTGAAATGGCCAAACACAACAACAACACAACACGGCCGCTGTCTCAGCAGGACGCTCCCCAGCACACTTCACATGTACTCACGGCGGTTTGGAAACCGCACCGTATGTGCCGAGTGTCCGCCAGTCCGCTCTTATTGAAATGAAAGCCCAGCATCATCCCCCCCCCCTCCTTCTTTTTCATTTATCCTCTTCGGGGAGGAGGGGCGACGCGCATGCGCCTTGGGCTCCCAACCGCATGCGGCTCAATCACGACGTTCATCCAAGCGAGCGACTCCGGCGTCCGTCCGCAGACGCTGTCAGGGACTCAGGCAACGCCGGTCGTGTGGCTCCGCTCCCCGGACGCGTGAAAAGCATTTCCCCTCCTCCGCAACCCCGACATGGGTTAAGTTATGAGGCGCACCCATGGATTATCCACTCTCTGCTTTTGCGTGGACATGGGGGATTCGGACTGTTTTGGGCAGACGCATCTTGACTGAGACGGGGACTTGAAGAGAACGGAGATCGGATTTGGTCTCCTGACGGTGCTCGTTCGTGTTCCCTTCCTTTGTTTTTTTTGTTTTGTTTTGGGTTTTTTTTTCCTTCTTTTTTGGTGCGCGTAAAGAAATGATTGCAGAACTGGTTTGCAGCGTCGTGGCTCTGGTTCTCTATGTCAACACACTGGGCGCCGATTTCTGCTACGATGACAGGTACTTGAATGAGCCGCACCGGAGCCCCATTAAGTCCCCATACAGCAGCACACTCAGCAGCCGGCTCAGCAGCCCGTGGTGTTGAGGACACACGAAGTGCTGCCCCGTGGCTATTTGCGCTCAAATTCAGACAACACTCAAAAGATTAGTTCACAGTAGTAGCACAGAAAGTCAGCTTTATTGGCAGAGTATCATCATATTTCAGGTATTTGACTTAGACTACACATAGCATACATATGTACACAGCAACATGTAAGAGCAGTGCGGATTAATGAAGAGCTAAGTACGAGGTTGGATACCAACAACTGATTATAATAAGTATGACATGTAAAAACTATGAGTGCAGGTCTAAGTTAGTATGAGCAATGTCAGGTTTGTCGCAGAATAGGGGTGTGCTATAAACTATGATAAGACCGCTTAGCGGGAGGCATGTCATGTTGCATAGTAAATAATACTGCAGAGATCATGTAAACACAGTTGCAAAGACGGGTGTTGCTTTTTTTTTTGCACGAGTTAGTAGCTGCACTTGGTACCGTAGGTGCAGGAGTGCAAATTGGATGACAGTGAATGTGGCATGGTATCAAACAGTGGTGTGTGAACCAGAGTGCAAGTATGCAGCTCCCTTATCTAGGATGGATGGGTGGATGGATGGATGGAGGGATCGATGGATTGATTGCATGCAATTTTTCTGTCCATTTGTTGCAGTGACGAGCTGGCATGGCACTTCCTCAAAACTTAACACAGTTCAAGTTATTAAATCACGTTGGCAGTAGAATGAAGGGGTGCCACACTGCAACGACAAATAGGAAAGCAATAACTTGGTGGCATTAATTACCTTAATTGATTTTTCCCTCGTCATTAACTCTGCTCGAGCATGCTTTACGTTTCCTTACGGGCTTCTCAACTCTTCAGATCCATGCGAGGATTTTTACGAAGACAAAAACAACCAGCCTTTGGAAAGAAGCCTCTTTCAATAAATAATAGATATTTTTTTTCTCATCTAAACTTCACGATCCTGATCACCCGTTTAACAGGGGAATTTTGGCACATCACGTAGTATAGTTGGGCTGCAGCTAAGCTGATTTGCCCCTCGCTGGAGAGGTGGGTAAATAAACAACTAGTGTGTCCGACTTACTCGTATGTCCTGGGTAAAGGTCTTGCAGCCTGTGTGGGTCTGGGCATGTTGTTATTTCTACTTTAGTTTGCGCTTTGGAAATAATTGAGTATAAACTGGAAGTCATTTGCCAAAGCTGGTTGTTGTAGTGCTCATCACATTAATGAACGAGTACAAAATGGTAGGTTTTTTTAATGCATAATTATTGAACATGCCGGTTATTTGCCTCGTTTTCTGGATATTGCAAACCAAACAAGCATAATTTTATTTTCTTCCATTGATAAAAATG
Organism: Lampris incognitus; assembly: GCF_029633865.1. Lineage (NCBI taxonomy): Eukaryota > Metazoa > Chordata > Actinopteri > Lampriformes > Lampridae > Lampris > Lampris incognitus. The sequence goes on along the minus strand of NC_079216.1, from coordinate 53,721,354 downwards.
CATATGGACTGCATATGCATTGAAACGGTGCAGCAGTTTCAGGGTGTCCGCAGTAAAGCGAGGCTAAAAGCTGCCTTTTGCGTATTGGAAGGTTGAATGACAGTCGTAACTTTTAACTTTCCTTATCTGTGCACCGTCATGTAAGGTCACGGGCGCATTTATTTTAGCGTGACACGCGGCCTTATGATTTCCCCCAAACATTTATAGACGCCTTTGTCATGCCTGTCACGTGACGCCGCGGTCCAGCGGTCTCTCCAGGGGACAGGTTACAGCGCCTCTGATCATCTCCTCCCATACGAACTGATGCAATCGTGCCGTTTTACCAGACATAGGCCTTATGGACATCTGGTAGAGTCCACGGATATGTGACGGGCTTTGTGTGTGTGTGTGTCCCTCGACACATGTCCTGAGGGTATGGCTCGGCGAGCGGACATTGATAGCATGCGTGTGAGGCGGTTGTGTCCTTAATTACCTCACAACAACGCTTATGCAACACTTTCTACTCAACACATGCCCCCCCGGGTATTTTCCTGCCAAACGTTTCTATGGTTGAATTGCTACGAGAGAGCGTGGACTCCAGGTCAGGTGTCGGATCATCCGCCGTGAGGAGGGAACGATGGCGTTTTACGTCCCCAAACTGGCCGCGTTGCATTGTGGGGCGGCCGCTGCCGCTCTCTGCCGATGTAAGGAGATCGCTGCTTTGTTGATTTCGGCGCTCATTATCGCTCATTTTCGCACAACTCGGCGACTATCAGTTTGAATGTCGGGAGGGAAGGTGCCGCCTCATTAGTGCATGAAGACATGCGAGGACAGTGTTTTTCATCGGTACAGAATGATTATATGCCTCTAACAGATGTGACTGAATTTCCAAAAACAAGAAAACAAAACAAAAACCCATAAGATAGCAGCTTGCGCGGCAGCATCCCGGCCAATGCTCTCCCGCGTTTCTCATCTTGAAATATTCCGCCGCAAACATGTTTTTCATTACAGGCCATCTATCATCCGGCTTTATCGTTTTGTTTTGTTTTGTGTTTTTTTTTTTTTTTTTTAGCACCGAGCGTTTGGTTGAAACTTGCAATTAGCAGGCATCGGTACCGTCCCCTCAGGCTCCAGAGAGAGAGATGTGCTTAGTAAAACGGTCCAGGATACAGAGACATCAGTCTAACTTATTAATAGTCTGTTTGCATTGGAAAAAAATTACAGTGTGAATAATGGGGGGGGGGGGGACGCCGTGACGGAATCTATTGTGCTTTGCTACAGTACATTGAAAAGGTCGGTAATCTGCAGTTTACAGGGTTGCACCAACTTGCACCTATTGGGTTGCACCTACTTTACGGCACGGTGGCGCAGTGGTTAGTGCTGTCGCCTCACAGCCAGAAGGTCCGGGGTTCAAACCCCGGGGTTGTCCAACCTTGGGGTCATGCCGGGTCATCCTCTGTGTGGAGTTTGCATGTTCTCCCCCGTGTCTGTGGTGGGCTTTCTCCGGGTGCTCCGGTTTCCCCCGCCATCAAAAAGACATGCATGTTGGGGTTATTACTCCTGTCTGTGCCCTTGGCCGAGGCACGGCAAGACGAACCGGAGTCGGACCCCCGGTGCTGCACGGCGGCCGCCCACTGCTCCCAGCTACACAGCTAGGATGGGTTAAACGCAGAGTGTAATTTCCCGACGGGGATCATTAAAGTATATCAAAAATCACCAAAATCTAAGTCAAATCAAACCTGTTGGTGGTCGATCGTTCAGTTGGACCCACCGTGAGATTCTCCCCACACCCACTTCATTTACATGCGGTCGCTGCCCACCGACTTCCAAATATATTATTATAATGTCAAGAAGCATACTCAAAAAACCATCTTGTTCATGTTGGACTGATTCCCTTCTCAGTTCAGCACGCGTCTTAAGATTCTCTTCCATTCCAGTTATCCCAACCGCTTATCCTGCTCTCAGGGTCGCAGGGATGCTGGAGCCTGTCCCAGGAGCCATTGGGCGGCAGGCGGGGGAGACACCCTGGACAGGCTGCCAGGCCATCACACAGGGCTGACACACACACACACACATTCGTACATAGGGGCAATTTAGTACGGCCAATTCACCTGACCTACATGTCTTTGGGCTGTGGGAGGAAACCGGAGCACCCGGAGGAAACCCACGCAGACACAGGGAGAACATGCAAACTCCACACAGAGGAAGACCTGGGACAACCCCCAAGGTTGGACTACCTCGGGACTCGATCCAAGGACCTTCTTGCTGTCAGGCGACTGCGCTAACCACTGCGCCACCATGCCGCCGCATCTTAAGATATACAAATTAATTCGGGGTGTTTCATTAAAAGGTTTAATGAAACACCCCGAATTAATTTGGAATGCAATGCTTGTTAGGAGAATTAGATGTGGTTGCTGTTACTGCTCTGGAACATGTCCTGTCTGTGAGGGGCGGTAGAAAGAACCGGCAAAAAAAACAAACGAGTTGAGCATTTTTTTTTGGCACAGCATTGGAATATTGACACCGAGTGACCAAGTAAAAAAAGCCGTTAACACATTTGTGCATTTGTCGGGTGCGGCGAGATAGATAACGGACATAGATACCTTATTATGTCTGCACATAAGTCAAGTCACATGCTCGTTATCGCAGGAGAACCTGCTAGTCCGGCGATTACTCATTTATTTGAGTAAACTACACATTCTGCGCATACTAGTAACCAGAGTCGGCGAAAGGTCATCGCTAAAGGGGACCATCCACCCCAAAACAGAATTCACATATGCTTTCATAATTTTAACCTTAAGGCCGTAAAAGCTAATCCCACGCGAGGCGGCCTTTTGACCTTGTAGTCAGTCAGCACCCCTCCCTAGATAAATACGACAGCCTTGAAGAGTGGCCTGTTCCGCGGTGCCAAAGCACCCAGGGGAGCGCTCCCTCCCCACTCCTCTCGGACACACTCATCATTAGCACACACACAGCCCTGACACCTGCACTGGAAAATGGGACTCATACGTCAAGCATTTCATATCTCCGCCGCTGTAATCTGCCGTTAGGGCCATGGAAAGGAATGGGGGGATCCTGGCTATATGCTGGGGAGAGTTATTGGTCCAATCGTCTTCGGCTTGCGGTTGAGCCTCGCACGCCAGGCCCTTGCTTTGCAGTGCGAGAGCTGCAAAAGAAAAGGAAAAAAAATTGTTCAGGTGTGTAAACATTGTCAGCGTATTAGCCGTTTATTATCTTGATTGCCAGTGAGAAAATTTATGTTACAGACTCCCGAGTTTGAGCAATGATGGCTAGAAATTATAGTCCTGTTTACTTTGCCCGGTCGTTTGAAAAGCAAAATATTTTTCATTGCACGTTTTGCACCTTACATCAATTTTATTATCTATTTTCAGCGACGTTTGGGGTCATAAATTAAATGACATTTTTTCAGTATTACTGATATGTCAAAATTCATTATTTATTAACATCTCATTGTGTGATTATATATAATTATTTTGCCAGTCTGGTCACACTCCTGGTCTGGTCTTTGCAGGTCTTGTCACACTATATTCCCCTTAATGCGTATCAGAGAGGTCCTTAAGATAGTGTCTCACAATTTATTACAAGTAAGCAGCAAACTTTTTTTTTTTACAATAATAGTTTGTCATGCTGTTGCAGCACACTTTTTGGGCAGCAGGGTGGCCCAGTGGTTAGCACTTTCTCCTCACAGCAAGAAGATCCTGGGTTCAAACCCCAGGCCATCCCAGGTCCTTCCTGTGTGGAGTTTGCATGTTCTCCCCATGTCTGCGTGGGTTTCCATGGGGCGTCCGGGTGGCATGGCGGTCTATTCTGTTGCCTAGCAACGCGGGGATCACCGGTTCGAATCCCTGCGTTACCTCCAGCTTGGTCGGGCGTCTCTACAGACACAATTGGCCGTGTCTGCGGGTGGAAGGCTGAATGTGGATATGTGTCCTGGTTGCTGCACTAGCGTCTCCTCTGGTTGGTCAGGGCACCTGGGAGGGGGGAACTGGGGGGAACAGCGTGATCCTCCTACGCGCTACGTCCCCCTGGCAAAACTCCTCACTGTCAGGTGAAAAGAAGCATCTGGCGACTCCACATGTATCGAAGGAGGCATGTGGTAGTGTGCAGCCCTCCCCGGATCGGCAGAGGGGGTGGAGCAGTGACCAGGACGGCTCGGAAGAGTGGGGTAATTGGCCGGATACAATTAGGGAGAAAACGGGGGAAATAAAAAAATAATACATGCATGTTAGGGTTAACACCAAGTCTGTGCCCTTGAGCAAGGCAATGGAAAGAAGAGCTGGAGTTGGTCCCCGGGTGCTGCAGCTGCCCACTGCTCCTATACAACAGGATGGGTTAAATGCAAAGAACACATTTTATTGTAACCTGTACAATGACAATATAAAGTGGCTTTTGGCTGGCTTTTTCTTCTTTTCTATAACATGGTTGGAAACAGCAAGCCGTTTTAAGGTTGATTTCACCTCAGCGTTTTGAACCCATGCAGGTTAGCGTCATGTTATTGTTCCCTATCATGAGCTGATGGATGTGGTAAACTGACCTCGGCAGTTTCTCTAGCCTCATATTTTCTTACTAAGTTGACGTTTTTATCCAAAGCCACTTGCAAGAGAGACAGCAATGAGCAGATGTGTTTGCGTGTAGCTCTGCAGGCGTCTTAGAGCACCGAATAGTAATCATATCATATGGCCAAGAGCGCATGTCATGTCAAATGCAAATGGTGTAAAAGTGTGCAATAGGTAGATCACCAGCAGTAATGTAAGTGATCATAGGAGATTCAGATTACAACTTAGCTGGACAATGCCACAAATCAGTATAACAGTCATGCTTAGAGGCCATCTGTGGATTAAGGTAGGTCTGGAAAAGTAAAATGATATATAATCATATGATGCTGTAAGGCTGACTGTGAATGGATGTATGAGGGTTGTGGGCTATGATGAGGGACAGAGCATCTCTGGGAATGGTGTATGATTTATCTTGCTCAGACATGTGGACTGTGGCTTACAGTTCAAAAGGGTTAAAGAGGGAATGCTAGAGCGGGGCCGTTGCAGTTTCGATGATGTAGGCAAGTTCCTGATGATGGCAGAGGAACCACACACTGCTTCGTGCAATGACTTGGAAGTTTTTTTTGTCTTTATAAGTTCTCAATAAATAGGCAGGGGAATATGTATTGTGCATTACATGGGCGCAAGCACTAATTAATCCTTTGGTTAATCCCATTTCTTCACTCGCATAGTTCTCCTCAGGGTCGCAGGGTGCTGAAGCCTATCACAAAATATGGCACATTGGGTAAAGGGCAGAGAGAAACTCTTTGTCACGTTGCCAGTGTACAGACACAAAATCATTCAGACTCCCATTCATACGTATGAGCAATTCATCTGACGTGCATGTCTTCGGACTGTGGCAGGAAACTGGAGCGCCCACAAAGGAAAAAAAATGTGAAGTCCACACATAAGGGTTATGCTGGAGCAACCAGTGCTAACCACTAACCCATAGTTCGTGCCACCCCAGCTACACTGATGAGCCAAAACATTATGACCACCTGCCTAATATGCTGTTGGTCCTCTGTGTGCTGCCGAAACAGCGCCAAACCACCATAGCATGGACTCTACAAGACCCTTGAAGGTGTTCTGTGGTATCTGGCACCAAAACAATAGCAGCAGATCCTTCAATTCCTGTAAGTTGCGAGGTGGAGCTGCTGTGTATCAGAGTTTTTGGTCTGGCACATCCCACAGATGCTCAATCAGATTGAGATCTGGAGAATTTGGAGACCAGGGCAACACCATGTTCCTTAAACCATTCTTGAACAATGTGTGCAGTGTGGCAGGGTGCATTATCCTGCTGAAAGAGGCAATTACCATCAGCGAATACCATTGCCATGAAGGGAACTACCTGATCTGCAATGATGTTCAGGTAGGTGGCATGTGCCAAATTGATGTCCACATGAATGGCCGGACCCAGGGTTTCCCAGCAGAACATTGCCCTGAGCGTCACACTCTCTCCGCCGACTTGTCGTCTTCCCACAGTGCATCCTGTTGCCATCACTTCCCCTGTTAAATGACACACACGTACATGGCTATCCACGTGATCTAAAGGAAAACGGGACTCATCGGACCGGGGCATCTTTTTCCACTGCTCCAAGGTCCAGTTCCGATGCTCGCGTGCCCATTGTAGGTGCTTTGGATGATGGACGGGTCATCATGGGCACTCTGACCAGTCTGCGGCTACGCAGCCCCCTATGCAGCAGGGTGCGATGCACTGTGTTGTGACATATTACTCCCATAACCATTATTAAAATTTTCTGTAACTTGTGCCATAGTAGACCTTCTGTCAGTTTGGACCAGATGGGATAGCCTTCGTTGCCCTCGTGCATTGATTAGCTTTGGGCGCCCAATACCCTGTTGCCGGTTTGTGGTTTGTCGCTGGTCAGACCACGATTGGTAAGTACTCACCACTGCTGACCGGGGCACCCCACAAGTCTTGGCGTTTCAGAGATGCTCTGACCCAGTCATCTGGCATAACAATCTGGCCCTTGTCAAAGTCGCTCAGGTCTTTACTCAAGCCCATTTCTCCTGCATCCAACATGTTGACTATGAGAACTGATTGTTCGCTTACCATCTAATCTACCCAGACCTTGACGTGTGCCCTTGTTTGGAGATAGCGTTATTCGGCTCACCTGTGAGTGGTCATAGTATTTTTGCTCATCAGTTTATATGCCTTTTATGTGTATCAGTATAAAAATCAAACCAGTAGTCTGAAAGCACACTGCCCATTACTTGCCTGAAACATCCCATACCAGGGCTCCAGACTGTGACCGATTGGTTGCATTTTGCGACCATTTTTTTCAAGGTGGGAGTGTTCCCCCCCCCCCTCCAAAAAAAAGGTAGCACTAGTGCAACTGGCCAGTTAATGGATGTTTAGAAAAAAAGTAATTTCTTTTTTCACTGAGACTGTTCTGGTCTGACTTTGCCTTACAAACATCTACAATAAATCTAGTCACTGTAGAAATGGTACCAAGGCAACTATGGACAACTCCTGCAGGCTACTTATACCCCTCCCCATCCGAGTTGTTATAGCAACGTTTTCTCTTGTGTAATTTGCACATTAATTATTGCAGGTAGGCTACTAATAGCAAACACTAAAACTAACTTGGATGATAGCAGTGATTGGCGATGAAAGGTACTATCAAGCCGTATTTTCTACCAAGCACTTTTACATGCTGTTCCCAGTAACATTACAGCAGGCGATGCAGATGAGGCACAAGGGGAGAGACAGGATGAGACCGATGAGCCGGAAAATGCCACTAAAAGCAAGACTAGGTTAAAAGCTAGTATATGGCTGGACCACGACTACATTTAGAAAGCAGCTGTTTTTGGGCAACTCCATTTAAAAAAACGGCTGTTTTGATATCGGCTCCGTGAAGAGTGGCTGTACTAGACAGATGTTTTCAAACCCTGATTATACAGTTAAATAGCGGCAATTTATTATTTATGAAATAATCACCTGGCTACAATAGGGCTGTGTATTGATGAGAATCGGGCGATACAATACGTGTCATGATACGGGGGTTACGATTCAATATATCACGATATATTGCGATACTATAAGAAGGGCAATATATTGCAATTTCATAGGCTTGTGTTCTTTGTGCTTATGCTACTTCCTGTCTCAGTTTATGTTGTTGGGTTGGAGTGGAAGAGTCAAATGGCTAAAGGTAGATTACAGCACTGTTATCTAGCGGTCATGGGGTTACATACAACACAAAAGGTTTGTTACGAACCTTTACATGTAAACAATAAAAAATCGATATAGTGGTTTTGAGAATCGATACAATATCACAAAAGATAATATCGCGATACTCAAGTGTGTCGATATTTTCTTACACCCCTAGGCTACAATCACTAGAAAGTCTGGGTGTAATACTCCTTATAAATGCGCTTCAGTTACCACGAATTGTGTGAAGACGCTAATAATTTTCACTCTGCATGTGGCTAATTAATACTGGTGTTTGTGAACTGGACTTTTTTTGCATTGAGGCATTTCATTAGTGTCCACAAGCAGCAGTATATAAGTGTGCGAACTGCAGTGCTGATCCATGGGCAATAGGGAAACTCCCACTTTCATGTTTACCAGCGACATCGTTGGTTGGCTGACCATTCGTGTATAACTTCAGTGACGTCGTTGGTCACCGCTAGCTGGAACCGTCGTTCTGATCCAGTGGCCCAATCATGTCAAACTGATCAGTCAGTCACTCCAACTATGATCACTCAGTCACTCAGTCAGGGGACATTCCCGTTTGTAAGGCTGGCCCTGCTGACCGGAATATAAAGAAATATGTTGCCCGACAGGAGTGGCTAGTTGAATTTCCTTGGTTAAGGTTTGACAAGGAAAAGAACAAAATGCACTGTGTGCGCTGTGCAGAGTGTGGTGTTTCCAGTGCTGGCAACACAAAGTTCTCTACAGCCATAACCAACTTCAAACATGAGACATTCAAGTTGCACAAGTCTTTATTTCATATAAAGTCTCTCCTAATTTCCCCATAAATATACACATGTCTGATAGTAAAGGAATATTAAAACATTTCTAGGACAATAATAACTTTATCTATAGTATAGCTCTTCTCTAAAACAATGTTACAAAGTGCTTTACAAAAGAAATAAAACGAGACAAGGCAAAAATAAGAATAAGACCAAAGGACGTAAGCAAAGAGGAGGTAACACAACAATAACTGAATAAGACCAAAACAAGTAGGAGTAAAAATAAAAACAGTATAAATTAATAAAAACAAATATCAAAACATTTGCAAAAGCTTTCACAAAGAGAAAAGTTTTAAGACGACATTTAAAAGAATCGAGAGACCGGGTTTGTCCTTGTTCAGTAGGAAGAGAGTTCCATAGTGTGGGGGCTCTAACAGCAGAAGCCCCATCACCCTTTATGACAAATCTAGACCTGGGAATAACCGGTAGGGCTCCATCTGCGGCTCTTAATGGTCGAGAGGGCGTACACCAGGTCAATAAATCAGAAATGTATGTAGCAGTAAGACCATTTAAGGCCTTAAAAATGAGTAATAAAATTTTAAAATCAATTCAAAATCTAACAGGGAGCCAGTGTAGGGAGGCAAGCACAGGAATGATGTGGTCATGCCTCTTTGTCCCAGTAATGAGCCAAGCAGCATCAGCTGCAGATGGTGGAGGGAGCCCTTGCTGACACCAGAGTAAAGTGCGTTGCAATAATCAAGCCGAGAATAGAAAAAGCATGTACAACTTTTAGTAGCTCAGCAATTGATAAAAATGACCTAATTTTAGAGATTACCTGGAGGTGGAGAAAACATGACTGAACAACATGTTTGATTTGATTATCAAAACCGAGGTTAGCGATACACATTCTTTCTTTTACATTATACCACAAAACAGAAGTGGTGCCACCAAATTGGGCACTGGTGCTGCCATCTGAGAGACTTGGTGGCACCATTGCCACCAGTGTGAAATTTTAGTCTGGACTCCTGCATCCATACACTTTGTTGAAGATGTGAAGATGAGGGTTCTCAGCATCACACGTGGACATATACCATCATATCCTGAGAGCTTAATTCTAGTTTGCCTGGCCTGTGTTGAGTGTGTAATGGCTGTGGGGTTATCTATGTGAGGTGGAGGCCTGGAAATAGCCCTGGTTTGGCCCGCTTGGAGTGATGTGGACATGCGTGATGCTATCTTGGCCCTGACCCACCCGTCTGACCCACTGTCTGTCCCTACGGTGCTCTGCAACGCTACTCCCAGGCCGGTATTGGAGGATGGGCTGGTTGACGTTGTGGTAAAGTTGAGAGCCCAAGGGCGGCAACCCAGCAGTCTGAGTATCTCCTCTTCTTCACAGTAAGGCTCCCTATATCCCTCTACCAGTGCCTTGTAATTACCGCCCTGTCTGCAGAGTGCGACTCACGGCATGATATGGCGGTCACAAGTTCTCTCTCTCTCTCGCTCTCTCTTCTTCCTCCCACAACTCCCCAAAGCCTTTAGTTCAACGAGGCCTTCAGTTCTCATCATGCGATGGCTGCCTCCAGATGGTCTTGTTTGGTAAGCATTAGAGGGTTTTTCTCCACTCTGCAGTTTGGAAAGTAAGGTTTGAGGTGGAGCCAAATGGAGGATGTTGTGTTTGTTCCTAGCTGCCAAGATGGAGACATCACATATGAGCTCCAAATGACACAGTTAGGGCAGAAGCCGTCATCTGAGGAGTTCGCTTTGTTTTGCATCCAGTCTTAATACAATTACAGTGCTATGAGAACATACTGAAATATACGTTGCCATGGTTATGTTGTAAACATACTTTAATAATATGAAAATATAAAATGTTGGAATATGTTAATGAGTGACGATGACCAGTTGACCGGTACCCCTTTTGTTATTGCAGTGAATCGTTCTTGTCTGGAGATAGATATTTCCGTATCTCTAACTAAGGAATCCAGTTTTAGCAGGATGAAAAAGTATTCTTCATACCACTTGACACCCGGTACCTATGATTTGTCACTATTATACACACTTTTTTATATTTAGACACAAATGTCTAATCTGGGGGTAATATAAAGAATCAGTACAGTATTTTATATCATTTTTTTCCACCTTTGTCTGGAATTTAACTTTGCGTCAAAATCACTTACTACCCAAACCATGACTAATTTACCTTTCGCCTGCTAGTTATTTCAGAGAAATACATAATTTTTCGATGCGAGTATTCGTTCATAGCAATTTTTGTACTTCAGTTATACTTGTCCTGGAAGATCAGCTCAGCTCGCTTCCACAGATGGATTGGATCTCCTCTCTCAAAAGCCCTTATTTTGCTTCAGATACGATGGTTGAACTCATGTTATTTTCACCCTCACCACAATTGCAAGATAAGCTGGGCTGGCAGAAGCTCATTGTTGCTAAAAATACTATTAATGAGGGGTTTCGATATGTTTGTTGGTTGCTTCCACTAGCCTCCAAGACCCACATTTTTTTCTTGACGCTCTCAAGCGAATCCTGGGTAGAGTGAGTTCAGATTCTGGTCACTGAGAAATGGTTGACCAGATATAGTACTGATTTTTAAAAAAAAATTTTTTTTTGCTGTCATCACACCCAGAACAGGATTCAGGCATATTTTGGTGTTGAATATTACTTCCTAAACTAAACTGAAAAAACTTGGCTTCGTTCTGCATTCCCTGTGGTGAGGGTGGAAGATGTTTTTTCTTTCTCAAATACCTGCATATTTGGAGAATGTGCAGGAGAGATTGAATTCGAGAATGTGTTATACTGATTTAGTCTTCAACACATAATAACAATAGAGGCACACAATACAGCACTGCATGCTATATTCCCATTAACTATCCTCTGGACAGTTCTGCTTTTCTATTTTGGATCACATGGTTTCTTATTGACTGTCAAACCTGTTAACAGTTAGCTCCTCAGGTTCCCGAGGTCCTACTGTGTGATATATAGATGACCTTGCCCTTTTCTAAGCCCTACATGCTCAGTCGAAGAAAACTGTTAAGTTCCCCGATGATTTAAAGCGGTTTTGAAGCTTTTGAAGATCTCTCTTCATGTGTTATCATTGTTCATTGTTGTAGTGATACAAGGAAATCCACTAATATTTTACACTTAGAACTTTTTTTTTTTTGCCCTTGTACACAGCGTCAACCTGAAATTGAGGAATGACACTATCATTATACCTGTACTGTGAAGGGGAAAAATCTCTATACATGAGTTTGTATCTTTACATTAAAAGTGGATATTTTAAGGGGCATCCGGGCAGCGTGGCGGTCGATTCTGTTGCCTACCTACACGGGGCTCACCGGCTCAAATCCCGGTGTTACTTCCGGCTTGGTCGGTTGTCCCTACAGACACAATTGGCTGTGGCTGTGGGTGGGAAGCCGGATGTTGGTACGTGTCCTGGTTGCTGCACTAGCGCCTCCTCTGGTTGGTTGGGGCGCCTGTTTGGGGGGGAGGGGGAACTGGGGGGAATAGCATGATCCTCCCACCCCCTGGTGAAAGTCCTCACTGTCAGGGGAAAAGAAGCGGCTGGCGACTCCACATGCATCGGAGGAGACATGTGGTAGTCTGCAGCCCTCCCCGGATTGGCAGAAGGGGTGGAGCAGCAACTTGGAAGAGTGGGGTAATTGGCCAAGTACAATTGGGGAGAAAAAGGGGCAAAAAAAAGTGGTTATTTTACGACATTTGATCCCCAAATTGAACAGTAGCAAGTGTTAGCACTGGATGAGGTTGTCATATCATAGATCAACTAGCAAAGCTTTGATTTCCCCCTCATCCACGCTAATCTTTGATGACATTTGACATGGGGAGCAATCCCACACAAGATACCCATAACCTCCATGATCCAGATGGCGTCTAGACTAAAGTTCTTAAGATACATGATACATACATCACAGTTACATACCGTCTTTCTGTTACGCTATCTGAGATGGCTTGCTGGCGACCTGGTCAGACAGCATGGGGCTGAAGATATCAAACTTTCTTGAGCTTTGATTGTCGGGAGTGGACTGGCATTTGCCATGGAATCGAATTTAACGGCCCCGGTCGAGTGTAGGAAGCAACGTAACGTTAGCGATTGCCAGCTTGAGATGATTGTCATTATGTGATGTGTGATTTGGAGTATATACACTACCGTTCAAAAGTTTGGGATCACCCAAACAATTTTGTGTTTTCCATGAAAAGTCACACTTATTCACCACCATATGTTGTGAAATGAATAGAAAATAGAGTCAAGACATTGACAAGGTTAGAAATAATGATTTGTATTTGAAATAAGATTTTTTTTACATCAAACTTTGCTTTCGTCAAAGAATCCTCCATTTGCAGCAATTACAGCATTGCAGACCTTTGGCATTCTAGCTGTTAATTTGTTGAGGTAATCTGGAGAAATTGCACCCCACGCTTCCAGAAGCAGCTCCCACAAGTTGGATTGGTTGGATGGGCACTTCTTTGAGCAGATTGAGTTTCTGGAGCATCACATTTGTGGGGTCAATTAAACGCTCAAAATGGCCAGAAAAAGAGAACTTTCATCTGAAACTCGACAGTCTATTCTTGTTCTTAGAAATGAAGGCTATTCCATGCGAGAAATTGCTAAGAAATTGAAGATTTCCTACACCGGTGTGTACTACTCCCTTCAGAGGACAGCACAAACAGGCTCTAACCAGAGTAGAAAAAGAAGTGGGAGGCCGCGTTGCACAACTGAGCAAGAAGATAAGTACATTAGAGTCTCTAGTTTGAGAAACAGACGCCTCACAGGTCCCCAACTGGCATCTTCATTAAATAGTACCTGTTAGAGCCTGTTTGTGCTGTCCTCTGAAGGGAGTAGTACACACCGGTGTAGGAAATCTTCAATTTCTTAGCAATTTCTCGCATGGAATAGCCTTCATTTCTAAGAACAAGAATAGACTGTCGAGTTTCAGATGAAAGTTCTCTTTTTCTGGCCATTTTAAGCGTTTAATTGACCCCACAAATGTGATGCTCCAGAAACTCAATCTGCTCAAAGAAGTGCCCATCCAACCAATCCAACTTGTGGGAGCTGCTTCTGGAAGCGTGGGGTGCAATTTCTCCAGATTACCTCAACAAATTAACAGCTAGAATGCCAAAGGTCTGCAATGCTGTAATTGCTGCAAATGGAGGATTCTTTGACGAAAGCAAAGTTTGATGTAAAAAAAATCTTATTTCAAATACAAATCATTATTTCTAACCTTGTCAATGTCTTGACTCTATTTTCTATTCATTTCACAACATATGGTGGTGAATAAGTGTGACTTTTCATGGAAAACACAAAATTGTTTGGGTGATCCCAAACTTTTGAACGGTAGTGTACGCCGTTGGTCTCGAGTGTCGGGCCTGATCAGTGATCACGCCCACCGTTTCATGAAAGGCCCTGTTGTACTGCTGTAGCTAGGCCTGAGTGAGCTGCCTCAAAGCTACATTAATCAGGCTCGCATGCATTGTAATCATCTGACTGGTATGCGGCGAGATGAGAAATGGGCCATATGTAGATGTCAGTTCAGCTGCTTGGTTGTGTGTGGATTGAGGCATTAGAGATTATCTTTGCTGTGCTGCACAAGATCTTAACCAGAGTCCTCTTTGTGTATTCTCACTTCTCCTCGCCTGCGTGTTTGATGGAAAGTCACCAGATTGTATCTCACATTGGGTTGTTACCGTAACAGATATACTGCAAACACTGACAAACACGCACAAGTAATATCCTTAGAAGGGAATAGCAGGTAATAAAGGGGTGAGTTATTCAACAGCCAAGTGTTTCATATGGTCGGTATTGCATTGCAAACATTCAGCATAGCTACTCAATAATGTTAGATAAGTACAAGAACAGCTGCCAAAGAATACGCTGAGTCAAGACAACAGATCACAGCTTGTCCGATTTTTTTTCTTTCCTTTTAAAGAGCGGAAATTCTGCATTTGAATTACATGATATCTCTGGTACTATCCCTTTGTGCATTCCTTAAGACAATGTTTGGTGGCGGTCTGGTTGAGTGTAGAGTATCTGCCCATTATTAGACATGGGTCTCAAATGATTTGAGTCCACTAGGCTAAGTCGTTAATGGGTCTAGACAGGGGTTTGGATTTCGAAGGCTAATGTTGGCTGATGGCTCTTAAGCTGTGGCCAGTCTCAGGCTCCTGGCCCCTCTTCATATTAATGGGATTACCAGCACTGTGGATGAGAGGGGGGCGTTTAGTGTAAGCAGAGAACGCCAAGCCACCAGAAACAAAAACTCCCCTGTCCCCAATATACAACAAAGATGCTTTAGTTGGGCTTCCCGTCTTTTCCAGGGCCTTCCCTTCTCGGTGGCCTTCGCTGACATGGAGCACTGGTTTTTTCCTGATAAGGTTATGACACAAGTTGGCCAGTTCAGGCTGCTGCTTTTGTCCTTTTATAAGAAGGAGATCATTGTGAGGTCTCCCTGTTCTTCCTGAACCCAATTAAGAAGGGTATCTGTCCCCAAATAGATTGGGATTTAATCCCTGGTTGTGTTGGCCTGTTGTTTAGACAGGACAAAAAACACAGGACCCCAGTTTTCTGTGTTTGAACAGTGCAAAAAAAAAAAAATTGCCAGCTTTGCGGACCAACCTGTCACAACCAATTGGGTCAACTTATACGGAGTGTACCCATTACGTGCTCTGGTTAGCATCTTCAAGTGGCAGAATGAAGAGGAGTCGGGATTCACTGAGAGGGTGGACAGAAGCTTCATTGTGTTATGAATATGCTAACTCAACTTTTTGGGTTTAGGAGGCCACGATGTGTCATTAACTGAGTCAGAGAAGAGACCAACACAGGCCCACCTTAATGTACGCCACTAGTTGAAGTAAAACAGGTGATAGGTTGAATTTAATATCATGTTGCATTCACACACTCTTAGTTTTTCACTGGATTTTTTCATGTTTCGGTTCAAGCCTTTCTTCCCTTTACGTTTTGCCCATATACACACCACCTCCTAATCAAATAACGTGAAGTACATCGTTAAATTGACCAACTGATTCAATTCTACCAAAATGCAAAGCCAGACATAGTTTGTGTCATTATTGTGGTATGCGTGGTCTTTAAATATGAATCAAGTATCTGGTGTTTGCTAAGTGTGGTCAGTGAGTCAGATGGAGAACAGGGAAGCATGTAGTTGGATCAATTTGGCTACTGTGGGTAACCAGGCACCCCCCTCAGGCTCACAGGGGGAGCCTTAAGACATGAATGTCCCACATTGAGACGTGAATGAACATCTTCCTGTTCGTGGCCTCCTGTTCTGTTATAGAGTTTGACATCATAGCACAAATCTATTGAAAATAACTGTATGCTGCAAATGATGCACTGTAGTTGGATGGCTCTGGGTATGGTCAAGTCAGTGGGTTGCAATTATGGTGACCAGGTGTCCCGCTTAAGGTTGCACTACACAGCATTTCGACTCTTGGTTGCGCCTCCCACATGTTGAGACAATATCCCGTATGTTTAAGCAAAATAAAGATACATGTAATAATAATATCTGACATTCTCTACTTCGATGTCTCTTAACAGACTAACGTCGGCTCTGGATTTGGAAAGACGTGCTTGAGTTATCCTTTTAATTCTGTTTTTCACTGACTTATTAGTTTTTTTTTTACATTAGACTTTGAATTCATATTGCATTTTGTATCTAAATTGTGAATCAGTCGAGACCTCTCTAATCAGTTATTCAAGCATAATACAGGGGGGACTGATACTATTGATCACAGTTATAGTTACCAACCACTTATATTGATTAAAAGTCATTGGAGGAAATCCTTCCTAACACTGTTTTTACAACCCGGTTATTGTGATCAAAGCAGTCTGCTTAAAGTTATCATTTTGACTCTTTCATACATGGGGGGGGGGACCCAGCTAATTCAGGATCTCTAATGTTAAAATATTTAGTTTTTTAATTGCTTACTCTCATGATACTGAACAGCACAAACGCCACTCCGAAAAATCAGAAAATCTGCCTCAGAAATCACCTGGCAGCCTAAAGTGGCATAAGCTTACTTACATTTTTAGAGCTCAGTCGATTGTTATTGAAAATATACTTTAGGCAATACTGAATAGTGTTACTGTAACCTATAGCCTATTTTTAAATTCCTGTTTGAAACATTTAAAGCTGCTATTTTGTTATACAGATAGGCCCCGGGTTACGAACGCCCGATTTACGAATGCCCGTATTTACGAACCGACCTCCATAAAGCCTATCATTTTTTAAAAAAAATCGAGTTACACACAATGGTTTGTACTAACGAACGGACGCAACGCTGAAAACACTGCGCGTTTTAAAGAATAACGCCAGGTACAGTTAGATGTCCGGGAGTTTGATTCTTCTGCCCGTTTATTGCGTCTTTCTAGTTAAGACAAACTCTTGGTAGACCGCATGGTCCTGTTAGTTATGAACGACTTCCGCTACATCCGGGTTAGGGTATTATGGGTAATAGTCGCTCCTTCATTCGGCAGTGCAAAAAATTACATCTCTCAGTCGAGTAAATCCGGTATAACAGTGAAAGAAGTTTTCCATTTCACTACATTTCACATGCATAATAAGCGTACATGTCAATTAAGTGGTCATCCAAAGAAAATAACAAACAAGACTACCTTAAAACCTAGTATAAGGCGACTACGTTTAAAAAGCGGATGTTTTGACGTCGGTTCCGTGAACAGCTGATGACGTGTTGAAATCTGTTCGCGCCGATTCATTTTGAAAGAGAAACGGCAACTCGGGAAACTCCGTAGGGCTGGCCGGATGCGAGAGCCACGACACGTGCCTGCGAGCGAGGTATTTGTGATCAATTTTATCGCATTTTAACGACTCAGTAACGTTCTATAATATACGCATGTTAATTATATGTGATCCATTATAAACAACAGACGCAATATGTACTTGCATTCATGGGCAGAAAAGACAGGAAAAGACAAAACATGGAAGAACAGACGCCAACCTCCTCAAGCGGTAACGTTAGCTTTAGCAGTGAAAACTACTAAGCGGTTTATAATATCGTGCATCACCTAGTGGGCAACACGCGTAACTGCAGGTGGGATATAAATGTCTCAAAACGTTTTATACCTTTTAGTATAGGTAATCTATAAAAAGTGGAATAATTAATCTATGTATTGTCCCACGAAATCTTAATGTTTGGCTTGCAAGTAGACTGTTTCCATCTGGTCACCCTAGTTGCAGTGTAGATTTTTTTTTTTACTGGAATATGAACTCCCTGTCAACCTTCCACTTCTCGCCAAAGCCAGGGCGCTTGGTGAGGCACATCTTGTATAAGGCACATCTTGCCCCTATAAGATGTGCCTTTACTTGCTAACTGTTGAAGCGTGGCATCCAAGAGCGTGTCTTTCACTCTTCAACTTGCGTGCACCGTATAACTTAAAAAGTATGACACCCCTTTGAGACGCCACATGTTCATTTACAACCAGATGACTGGGTCCTTTCTTGTTCATGTAGTATAATTTAAAGTAAAGTGAGATTTAAAAACAAAACAAAACAAAAACAAATGAACAAGAAAGAGCGCCACACTTGTTAGCGACCAACGCTCGCCAAGCCATGCATCAACATTCTACATTGGGAGAAAGCTAGAATTAAATCCAGTCCATTGCAATCTTAGTCCTTGGGTCTTTTCACCAAATGGTTTTGTGGGTTATGAAAGAATGAAACTGGAGATATTTCTAGGTTAAGGCACCACTTTTGGAGCTTGGCCTTAAGATACTGTTTCTTTTCCTATCCGTATGTTAAGTCGTCAGCTGTTACTCTAGCTGATGGCTCAAGATCCTGAGTCATCATGAACCTTTTCTGTTTTCTTTGCCGGTACGCTAGCCCATTTTGTGTTTGGAGTTGTAGGAAC
Source organism: Lampris incognitus (assembly GCF_029633865.1). Taxonomy (NCBI): domain Eukaryota; kingdom Metazoa; phylum Chordata; class Actinopteri; order Lampriformes; family Lampridae; genus Lampris; species Lampris incognitus. The sequence continues at coordinate 53,702,983 of NC_079216.1, read as the reverse complement.
AGCATTAGCACAATACCAAATCCAATCGAATTTGGTGTAAATTAACTGGTTCTAATTCCGCTTGTCATGAGTGGGTGAGGCAGACAAGTCTGACGTCTGTCCAGATGGAGAACAGCTTGTGTATTGAATTTCACAAATACAGCCAGCACTCTCTCATATTTGCCTCATTCTCTCTCTCTCTCTCTCTCTCTCTCTCTCTCTCTCTCTCTCTCTCTCTCTCTCTCTCTCTCTCTCTCTCTCTCTCTCTCTCTCTCTCTCTCTCTCTCTCTCTCTCTCTCTCTCTCTCTCTCTCTCTCTCTCTCTCTCTCTCTCTCTCTCTCTCTCTCTCTCTCTCTCTCTCTCTCTCTCTCTCTCTCTCTTCTCTCTCTCTCTCTCTCTCTCTCTCTCTCTCTCTCTCTCTCTCTCTCTCTCTCTCTCTCTCTCTCTCGCCATGAGTGAAACCACACCAGAGTGGGACTTGATGGAAGCGTGGTGGTTTACAGGTTTGATTTCAGTAGTTTATTTTGGCTAAACGCTCACCCTCAGTATCTGTAGACATGGTTTCTCTCCTCATCTTTGACCTTCACTTGTGAGACCTTCCCCTTTGGCAGCCGAGCCAAATGAGGTCTTCCTCTTCGGCAAGACGCACACACACACACGCACACCACTGGCCAAGGTTTATTTTTGGTCGGAGAAGGAAGTTTGGATTGTGAGAAAGTGTGCGCGACTGTTTTTCCTTTTCGGGCCCCTGATGTTTGAGGAGCTAGAGAGAAGTGCTGTCAGCTACTCCGATAGAATAATGGCACTTCCTAAATGTTCTCTGCAGAAAAATAATATCTAATCTGAGAGAGAAACAAAGCGAGGCAAAGCCTTGGCGTCTTCGGCAGGCCGGGCGAAAAGAGAGAAAGTGGAATACAGCAGCAGTAAGAGGCGTTGGTCGACTCGAAAGACATTTTTTTCAGGGGTCTGGTTTGGACTATTGTCCTGACGGTGAGCGGGGAGGAGGGGGCTTCAAAAAAACCACAATCACCTTTTAAACTGTAACTACAGGCCTGCATATTCTTTTAAAACATTACAGATTTTCTTACAAGTGTATTTCAAAAACGATTTGAAAGGTTAGAAAAAAAAACATGCCACCGGTCTTATGGATTAGTTTTGTGATTTGACTCCCTGTTTGATTATGTTATAGAAATGTTTTAAGAATTCATTTTATCACAATATTTAGTCAATGCAATGTCCACAGAAAGTGTAAATCTCTAATATCCATAGGGCGTTTGATTGTTTTATCATCTTCAGTGGTATCGTGTTGCCATGGAATCCGGATGATGTCATATTGTGATACATGACATTATTGCCTTAATTAATGATAATTAGAATCTATTACACAAATCATACACAAACTGAAATGTGGAATATCTGAGGGAGCATTATTTGAAAACTAGTTTTGCTTTGATATGATGAATGTCAGTTGAATTCTTAGATGTGGTATTTTTTAAAAAAAAATTTCCGCCTTTTTCTCCCCAATTGTACTTGGCCAATTACCCCACTCATCCGAGCTGCCCCGGTCGCTGTTCCACCCCCTCTGCCGATCCGGGGAGGGCTGCAGACTACCACTTGCCTCCTCCGATACATGTGGGAGTCGCCAGCCGCTTCTTTTCACCTGACAGTGAGGAGTTTCACTGGGGGAATGTAGCGTAGGAGGATCACGCTATTCCCTCCATTTCCCCCTCCCCCCCAAACAGGCGCCCCAACCGACCAGAGGAGGGTGCCAGTTCACTGACCAGGACACATACCCACATCTGGCTTCCCACCCGCAGACACAGCCAATTGTGGCTTGTAGGGACGCCTGACCAAGCTGGAGGTAACACGGGGATTCAAACTGGCAATCCCCTGTTGGTAGGCAACGGAATAGACCGCTACGCTACCTACGTTACCCAGACGCCCCTAGATGTGTATTTTTGTGTATGTAAGCAGATATTATGATGTATATATTGACAATAAGGAGAATTCCATACATACAAACCAACGTTTCTCGATTAAGACAGAGCATATCATATAGCGGTATATGGAAATGGGGGGATGGCAGGTTGTTTTTTTTTTTAACACAGGAGAGGAGATCCCTCCTCGCATCCCTCAAATCGACCTCCGAGTAAGGAATGGTGAGATGGATGTGGGAGGGAGCATTATGGCATTACATTGGAGTTGTGATTGCTTATGCTTGCTGTAGAGCTGTTGTGAAGGCCCCGGGGCCGCCTGTTTCTGTCTGTGGTACATACACAGTTTCCTAACCGTGACCCCCAGCAGCCCGAAGTCCTACAACATCTCCCCGATGAGATGTTTGAAAACCCAACACACCGCCAGATCCCCCACGCAGCCTCTCCCCACTCCTCTTGTCTATACAGTAGGTACTTTTCTCACCGCCGCATGGTAGAAACATCAGCTGTTTTAATTAGAAGCAGTTTAACTTCAGTCCGTCCTAAGCGTGGTCGGGCTCCAAGCTTTGTTTTCCTTTGTGTGAGTGATTGCTGTAGAAGGCTCCGGTACGTGCTTGAGACCCCGACCATGAGACGTACGAGGCTCCCCCTTTCAAACAAATCATCAGTCAGAAAACTTTAAACCTCTCCCTCTCTCTCTCTCTCTCTCTTCATCTTCCTCTGTCTCTCTCTCCCTTCTTCTTCCTCTTCCTCTCTGTCTCTCTCTCTCTCTCTCTCTTTCTTCTTCTTCATTACCAAGTGTCCTCTATAGCCCATCAGAAAGGGCGAATGGAAAGAAGGAAGTAAATTGAAAAAAAGATGAAAAGAAGTAAGAAATACAGGAAAGGAAGAAGAAAAGTGAAAAGTAAGAAAAAAGAGGACTGTGGAATGAAATAGAGGAAGGAAGGAAGAGAAAAGAGAAGAAGGATGAAAGAAAGAGAGGGCGGAAGGAAGAAAGAAATACACCATTAGTTCCCTTGGGAAAATCCATTCTCTGCGTGTGATGCATTAACCTCATCTTTACTTGTAATTTCTCTGAGTAATTGAAAATTCTACCGTTTGGCTTCGATAAACAATCCGAATCACATTTTCCCTGATTATTTTCTTTCTTTCTTTCTTTTTCTTTTGAATCAAGTTGACTGGAAACTGATCTTGACTGGAAACTTATCTTACACACAGGGATTTGTTTTTTTTCTCACGTGTTTCATATAAAAAAAACATATTAAAAGTCAACACTGGTAACAAGGACCTCCCTGATGGATATTTTATTTGCAGCGTGCCCTCGTTTTTCCTAACCCTCATCACTGCTCATTTAGCGCCGCTTCCTCATGCCTGCAAATGCGGCCCGCCTGTCACTCCGGTCTGACTGATGGGCTTGAGGACCATCCCACATGACAGCTGATGGGAAGCGGGCATGCCTCAGGTACACGCCACATGAGCTCATTTGCTCCTTTAGGTCACGCCGCTTTGTTTGGAGGGAACAGCCCTAGATTGGAGTTATGATTATTTTGTCACCATCTGAAATGCACATCCTGCGGTCCTCATTGTCATTCTCATCGTGGAGTCGTGACCGCGATCACCGAGCTACCATCCACCGCCGGCGGCTCGGTTTGAGTTTATTGATTTTTAAGCGCAGGAATAATCCGGAGAAGTTTCCCATCGAGCTCACAGATGGCCGGGCCTCATTACGCGAGAAAGGATTTCATATTCGTGCGTGCACTCATTGCCCTGCATAGCCACTCTGACAATGAAGGGCATATCCATCATGGAAAATACATGACTTCACTTTCTACTGCCTGCAGTGTCAGAATGGCATGCATTGAATGCAATATTTATTCCTGTTGGATCTGGATACTGGCACAAAATGGCAACCCTTATTTATTGATGGCTGGAATCGGGCCGAGAGAGAGAGAGCGAGAGAGAGAGAGAGCGAGAGAGAGTCTCCACCAAGAGAAACTGAAAGTGCACTAAAATATCTTCAGTATCTGGGTAGTATGTAATCTGTTGCAACTGGCTGACATGGAGAGATCAGAGATATGGAAGAGGCTCTGGCATTGCACATGCTGTGTTTCTGAAGGCATATCATCGTAGTGCTGAATGATTAATACTAATTGTCACAAAGACCAGATGAGTTGGCAGGACTCGTACTGGCATGTTTGCTTGCTCAATGAGCTTTTAATATTCGGTAATTGTTCGAGATCAGCAAAGATGGGGTCTCTTGAAACCAGAAGTCCATAGAGGATAGCAGCTAGATGTTATCCCTCTTAAGACTAATATGTGACAGCTGTTGCAACTATAGGACTGTGAGCTTATGCAAGACCTGTTTGTCTGCATTGGACGTGGCTTATATGATATCATGGGACGTGACACAGGAAAGCCTCTGTCAGATTTTTGTCTGACAGCTACAGAGGTTTTCCATTATTTTATTTTTTTTGTGATCCCCCCCCCTTTCTCCCCAATTGTACCCGGCCAATTACCCCACTCTTCTGAGCCGTCCTGGTCGCTGCTCCACCCCCTCTGCCGATCCAGGGAGGGCTGCAGACATTCCTCGGCCGATACATGTGGAGTCGCCAACTGCTTCTTTTCACCTGACAGTGAGGCGTTTCACCAGGGGGACGTAGTGCGTGGGAGGTTCATGCTAATCCCCTCCCCTGAACAGGCACCCCGGCTGACCAGAGGAGGCGCTAGTGCAGCGACCAGGACACATACCCACATCCGGCTTCCCACCTGCAGATATGGCCAATTGTGTCTGTAGAGACGCCCGATCAAGCTGGAGGTAACACAGGGATTCGAACCGGAGAGCCCTATGTTGGTAGGCAATGGAATAGACTGCTATGCTACCCGGACGCCCAAGGTTATCAATTTTAATCCATGACTAGATGTTGATCGGCCATTGAGTGAGAATGGATGCTGACACCATGTTGAGTAGCAGGTTAAAAACAGACAAAATCGGGCATCCTGGTGGCATAGCGGTCTATTCCGTTGCCTACCAAGCTGGGGATCGCTGGTTCAAATCCCCGTGTTACCTCCAGTTTGGTCAGGCGTCCCTACAGACACAATTGTCTGCGGGGGGGGGGGGGCTGGATGTGGGTATGTCTCCTGGTTGCTGCACTAGCGGGTCAGTTGGGGCGCCTGTTCGGGGGGGGAGGGAGGTAGCATGATTCTCCCACACGCTATGTCTCCCTGGTGAAACTCCTCACTGTCAGGTGAAAAGAAGCGGCTGGCGACTCCACGTGTATTGGAGGAAGCATGTGGTAGTCTGCAGCCCTCCCTGGATCGGCAAGAGGGGGCGGAGCAGTGACCGGGATGGCTCGGAGAGCGGGGTGATTGGCTGGATACAATTGGGGGGGAGGGAAGCCCCCCAGCCCCCCCCCCCCAAAAAAAGAAGATGGCTTTTAACCCAATGGAAAGACAATCTTTGAAACTGCTCTGTCATTGTGGTCGTTGGCTGTTAGATGCTTATCCTTGGTGTGAAATAACTCAAATGCTGTTTTCTTTTTTTTTGGTCCCTTTGAAGCACATGGGCATGAAAACCATTGAATAACACGAGAGAGAAAAAAAATACAGTTGAAAGAAGCCAAATGGTTGCCTAATTTAGTTATATCCCTGAAAGAGCTGTTTAAATTTAGGCATTAATCAGAAACGCTATGAGTGTCTTAGTTTTTGGCCATTGTTACAGCCAAGGCTTGTTTAAGGAAAGATGTGGGCTGCTTTTATGCCCCCCCCCCCCAATAATTACAAGCAAGGCTTCAAAAAAAATTCTTTTTCAACTGGGACATGTTTTTTAGATCTAGGGTGATTTTAGGATGAGTCTCTATTCCTACATGGGCAGTTTGTGTTTTACATGTAATTGCAGTTTTGACCTTCTCCCTTTTGTTTGCTTGTCTCTCAGCTGACTGCTGATGTTGTTTATACCCATTCTACTCGTCATGCTGGCATGCAAGACCATTTTCCCTACTCGATCATCCTCAGAATAAGCAGCAATATGGATTTATTGCAAAACGTTTTAAATGCATTGTTGCAGTTATGACCTAACAGACCCAATATACATGACCATAATCACATGTCCATCGTAATGGACGAGCTCTGGGTGATCACGGTTTTCTTCAGGAAGACCGTCTTCATCTTCCATTGGGATCCCCTTATTGACTGATGGAGGACAGAGCTGTTTATAAGGATAGTTAGTCTTGAAATCGTATATCTTCTGCGGCTGTCAAAGGTCATGCGTTTTTCTCAGTATCGCGTTTCCTCCATAGCGGGGAATGGGTTGTCATCGTTGAACGTAGCCGGTTCAGCTCCATTTGAGGACCCGTAATCGTTATTGCGGGCGGAGGCGTCTTGGGCCGGGGGCTCGATGGGAGCGTGTGGGACACCGAGGGGCTGTGAAACCCGAGCAGAGCTGAAGATGAGCCACGGTTTCTTTTGGCTTCCCCGCGCCCCCCGGTCGTATTTGTACATCTCAGTGTCGGCCCCGGTGTTGTCAGCCATAATCAACAGCACATTTTTATATGTGGTTGTGCAAGTTCGTTCTTCCATATCCTACGGGTACTACTAAAAGTTGGTGGCTGCACACAGTGGATGAAAAAGTTGGCAAGAGGACGGGTACCTCTTACATTTGGTCTCTCTCTCTTTGAAAGTGCGGAACAGCTGGATAACGCTGCATGTTTTTCTCATTAAGGCGTTTGCTTCCTCACAATAAGCTTGAGAGATATGCAACAATAAAACAGACGAGTCTCACTGAAGCTTTAATTATTTGCAGATTTGTCTGACTTTGGAGACTGTCTAGTGGACTCCCAGGGGTGAGGCAGCTGTTGCAGCAGTGGACCCCTGCAGTCCAAACCAGATTAGGGGGTTAAAACCTTTTAGACCAAGGTTGAGAGGCTCTTAAACCCCACTTGTGGTTTTAAGCCCACACTTGTCTTGCGAGGGATTTCCTACACGGGATGACATTTTGCTGCACCTCAAATATTGCCGCGAAATAAAAAGGAACAAAGGCCCACATAACTATAAGGATCAATGTAATTTGGATTAGTCATTAGTGTCGTAACTAGAGCCAGAGCTGCTGCCACCAAGGATGAAAGGATGAACATTGAAGGCAGGGAGGAGAGAAAAAGAAAATCCAAGAACAAAAAAAAATAAGGGATAAAAGCAGGTTCTTATCCCCTACATCAGTAGCTGTGCTTACATACAGAGATTTTCATCGATCCAAATGGGTTCTATCTGACTGAAGACTTCAAATGAACTGTTTACATGTAGGCGGCACGGTGGCGCAGTGGTTAGCACAGTCGCCTCACAGCAGGAAGGTTCTGGGTTCGGGCCCGGGGTAGTCCAACCTTGAGGGTTGTCCCGGTTCATCGTCTCTGTGGAGTTTGCATGTTCACTCTGTCTGCATAGGTTTCCTCCGGGTGCTCCGGTATGTGTGTGTGTGCATGTGCGTGTGTGTGTGTCGGCCCTGTGTGATGGCCTGGCGGCCTGTCCAGGGTGTTTCTCCCCGCCTGCCACCAAATGACTGCTGGGATAGGCTCCAGCATCCCCGTGACCCTGAAAGCAGGATAAGTGGTTCAGATAGTGGATGGATGGATGTTTGCATGTATACCAAAAGTGGTGATCTGTACAAAGGATCCGTTTATATGTGCAATATACGTAGTCTGAACACAACTTGTGTGCATGCCAAGAGTGGCATTTAGCGTCACTTTACCATAATGAGTCTTGTCAGCGCAGTAGACACAAATATTAAACAAGATTAAAAACTTCAAATCACTGATTTGTATTGTAACTTGTTTTGGGAGGAAGGGCACCTGTACCTCCGCTATCTAATTAACACAGAAATAGGCTATGGTGGGGCGTCTGGGTGGTGTGGCGGTCTGTTCTGTTGCCTGCCTATATGGGGATGGCCGGTTCCAATCCCCGTGTTATCTCCAGCTTGGTCGGGCATCCCTACAGACAGAATTGGCTGTGTCCGGGTGGGAAGCCAGATGTGGGTCTGTGCCCTGGTCGCTGCAGCGCCTCCTCTGGTCGGGTCGGGGCGCCTGTTCGGGGGGGGAGGGGGAACTGGGGAGAATAGCGTGATCCTCCCACGCACTACATCCCCCTGGTGAAACTCCTCCCTGTCAGGTGAAAAGAAGCGGCTGGTGATTCCGCATGTATTGGAGGAGGCATGTGGCGGTTCGCAGCCCTCCCTGGATCGGCAGGGGGTGGAGCAGCGACTGGGATGGCTTTGAAGAGTGGGGTAATTGGCCAGGTATATTTGGGGAGAAAAAAAGGGGGGGGGGAGTTTATGGTAGGAAGCTGGACTATGTTGAAGTCTTTCGAAGTTTGGAGCATGAGGTTTGTCCCTTCCATGGACCAGTTCTTACCCCAACCCACCAAGTTTGTTGTTGCCTGATGCAAGTGATCATGTGCACATAGTACGCAATCACACTGACTGAGAAATCAGTCATGCTCATACTGTTTAAATGGCTCGTTAACGGATGGTCGAAAGGTGGACGCCACCCTCGTCCATTGGATTCAATCGGATAACTCTCCCCCCATTTTGGTGTTTATGTGAAGGTTATTCTTTCGGGTTGAGCCATCAGTCAGATTGCTATCAGATTATTTAACTGCATGTAAAAATAGCCAGAGCACAGTGTATTCAGGTCTTTGCCGTTACACAACATTGAACTATGAAACCCAGATCAGTCACATTTCAAAAAGCCCTGAGAAGGCCGACCTAGTGATGTGTCCGGGGGCTGTTTGGCGACCTCTGAAAAGGGCAGCTCGTACAGTACAGCCCGATCTGTCACGTCTGCTGATGCAACAGTGGAATTCACTGAGTTCCTACAACACGTTGCGCGGTTGATGAGATTTTTCTTGATGACAAACAGAGACACAAGTGAAAGCCATTCATGCATGTGCATGACAGCAGTTGCTTTCTGACATCAAATGCTGACAAAAGCTGTGAGAGATTTATGGAGAATACATTAGGGGTGGGCGGCACGGTGGTGCAGTGGTTAGCGCGGTCGCTTCACAGCAAGAAGGTCCTGGGTTCGAGCCCTGGGGTAGTCCAGCCTTGGGGGTGGTCCCGGGTCGTCCTTTGTGTGGAGTTTGCATGTTCTCCCCGTGTCTGTGTGGGTTTCCTCTGGGTGAGTCGGTTTCCTCCCACAGTCAAAGACATGTAGGTCAGGTGAATCGGCCGTACTGAATTGTCCCTAGGTGTGTGTGTGTGTATGTGTGTGTGTGTGGGGGGGGGCCCTGTGATGGTATGGCAGCCTGTCCAGGGTGTCTCCCCACCTGCCGCCCAATGACTGCTGGGATAGGCTCCAGCATCCCCGCGACGCTGAGAGCAGGATAAGCGGTTCGGGTAATGGATTGCTAATATCCCCGGAGCTATGCTGCTTTTAACTTTCAAAGCTCCATGCAAATAATTTATCACTGTAGTAATAATTGGGGTTATTTTAGAGGTGGAAATAAAGGCAGTTGAAATCAGATGAAATTATCCTCGTCAAACATGCCGGAATACTTTTCTTCAGGAGTAGTCATAAAGAAGGGACCTTGCTAAACATTGCTTTCTGTCCAGCAATAGGAATTTGACACCAACATGACTGAAGGGACTGAATTGATTTACACTCCATCCTCTGCAATGCGACGAGTATTGCACGTATATTGTGGTATCGATTCTCAGGCAACAAGTTGTTCAGGCCTGGAGATACAGTGTGAAATAGAGGGGCTGGAGTTGTCCTTTTTTTATAGTGCACCAAATACACCAATACTCAAAATAAAGACGATCCTATGAAACAATAGGTGCAGAAATCCACAACCTCGTGTTGAATATGGATTGTTATGGTCAGTTGCGCTGATACACGAGCGGGCGGAGCTTTCTCCCTGTGAAATCAATGAGGCCGGTGTGATGCAAGTGTAGCTGTGTGAGGTGCAACCCTTGGCTGCCCTGCGAGTCTGATGACTCTGCCAGCGCTCTGCGGCAGCCAGCGTCAGCCTGCCCCTGCGTCTATGCAGGTTTTCCTCGGCAAGGCGAGCCTTTGCTTACCACAGCGAGACTTATGGATAAATACGCCTTATCGTCACCGTGTGTTCTCAGGAACTTTTTTTTTTGTCCTGAAATAATGGCTGAACTGATGCCCTCGTGAGAAGAATGTTCTTGGCGCTTACCGCCTTTTAGTGGCAAACATTGCAGATACTCATAAAATCAAAATTCGATCCACATTAAAGGGGTTATTTTTTTTAGTGATACGGGTTTATTAGGCCTGTTGTTATTTGATAAAAATAACATAAAAAACATGTTGCCGTGGATGGAAAAAACCCATTATAATCCAATTCTGAGTAAGTAAGCCGTAAGTGGAATAGCCAGCGTGAGCTAATGTGTTTGACAGTACACACTGCTGTCCTCAAATATGGCCAAGGAGCCTCAGCGCATGTGTCCGCTTGAATTATTCTCAGTAGTATACAGCATATCTATCTTTAGGTTATCAGTGTAGTCACCGATGTGTTTATTATTCTCATGCCTGTGCATATTTTGAAAGTGATCCAAGACATTTTTGTTGGTCTCTGCAGTATGCACGAGGCTTCTTCAGAAAGCAGGAAGACTTATTGGTTAATAAAAAGCTTAAACTGTGTAGGGGCTCACCAGTTCTAATTTTCTTTTTTTTTTCTCATAGAGCTAAAGTACCTGGCTCTTTTGAACAGAACACCTTGTGTATCTTTCGGGCTTACTCCTTATAGCGAATAAACCGGGAATACAACCGATACTGACAAGGGCTTAATAATTGAAATACTGCCCGTCTACTGACCCACTTTGGGAATAAATGGTGTGCCCGAGGCTTCTGAGTCTGTTCTTCTGAGTCTAGAAGAGTTACTGAACATACTGCCCTTGCAGAAAATAAAGAGCTCCATAGCAGTATCAAAAATATTTTAACATTTTTGGATTTTTTTTTTCTTTTCTTGAAGTATAGTATCTCATCACAATTGCAAAATGTGGGTGTCCGGGTGGTGTAGCGGTCTATTCCGTTGCCTACCAACACAGGGATTGGCGGTTCGAATCCCCGTGTTACCTCCGGCTTGGTCGGGCGTCCCTACAGACACAATTGTCCGTGTCTGCAGGTGGGAAGCCGGATGTGGGCATGTGTCCTGGTCGCTGCATGGTCGGGGCGCCTGTTCAGGGGGAGGGGGAACTGGGGGGAATATTGTGATCCTCCCACGTGCTATGTCCCCCTGGTGAAACTCCTCACTGTCAGGTGAAAAGAAGCGGCTGGTGACTCCACATGTATCGGAGGAGGCATGTGGTAGTCTGCAGCCCTCGCGGAATCGGCAGAGGGGGTGGAGCAGCGACCGGGACGGCTGGGAAGAGTGGGGTAATTGCCCGGATACGACTGGGGAGAAAAAGGAGGGAAAATATCCAAAAAATAAAAACAATCGCAAAATGTAGTGGTGCAAAATTGACTGAATGACTTTGGAAGAAAGGCGATTACTTCTATGAATCACTAAATAAATATGTGCAATATTTATTTACTGCTTTGAATTTCAGATTTTTTTCCCCCCATGTTGCTACTCCTACTAATTTTTGCTTTTTCCTCTTTTTGCTTCCTTTGCATGGGCCTCCAACCTGATCCTGCTTCTGCTGGCTCCCAAACAAAGGTAAAGCTCTTAATAATGTGTTTGTCTGTTCTGAAGTCAAGAGAAAGTTGCTTTGTAGTCTGAATAGTTTGGGGGGAAAGCACCCTGGTTCGAGCTGCTTAATTTGAGGAAAAAAACACTTTTGGTTTCCAATGTCAGTTAGTCATTAAGTACTTCAGTCAGAATTAGTCATTTAGCTATTTCAGAAGTAGATGCGGATCCATGGGTTTATTGTCAGCTAATGTCATGTGTACCAGTCTCACCCTAAATCCCAGTTCCCGTCTCAGAGGGCTTTCCGATCACGAAGCGGGAACAGGTAAAGGATAATGGATGATACCCACAATCTTTAGACCCTTGATTGAGATGAGGAAAAACACTGCAGAGATGGGGGAGAAAAAATAAGAGAAAATAGGAGAAACTTCACTAAGAGGAGGGATCCCTTTTCTAGGATGGATAAACATGCAACAGGTACCAAGTGGGCTGGGTAGACAATGTGGTAACAGATTTAGAGATAAAATGCTTAAAGGCTTAATGAATACACTTAGAGGGAACAATCGTGATTTTCAACATTATCTCTCTCTCTCTGTATATGCATGTGTGTGTATATATGAATATGTATATATGTGTGTGTGTGTGTGTTTGTTTGTTTGTGCACGTGTGTGTGTGTGTGTGTGTGAGGGATAATCCACTCCAAGGTGTGTGTTAAAATACAGCTGAAATATAATGGAAAGTGTCTGCCAGCGAATATGAAAATTACAACCCTTGCTTCCTGGTTTGCCACTGTTTTCGGCAGGATACATTGAAATTTGCGGACGTCCATGTAGCGTAGCAGTCTATTTCGTTGCCTACAAACACAGGGATCGGCGGGTCGAATCGCCGTGTTACTTCTGGCTTGGTCAGGTGTCCCAACAGATACAATTGGCCGAGTCTGCGGGTGGGAAGCCAGATGGGGGTATGAGTCCTGGTCACTGTGCTAGTGCCTCCTCCGGTCGATCGGAGCGCCTGTTCAGGGGGGAGGAGGAACTGGGGAGAATAGCGTGACAATATACACATATAAACTGGCTTTAGCTAAACAGGATCGACAGCTGTCTGTGATCCCGGTGATCGTTAGTTCAAACCCCCATATATATGTATTGCAAAAAGTGGATGCCTCTCCACAGTACAGCACTGTCCATTGCAGCATTATCATCCAAGTGTTAAAACATGGCTTCCAGTGAGAGACTGGAAAATGATTTGAATAGAGCACCCCTCCTGAGCTTGTGTGTGAGAGACAAGTACAGATCTGAGGGAAAACTGGGGAGGGGTGAGATGGGCTGTTGGCCCAAGGGAAGATCAATGGATGGCGATGCAGAGGAAATAGTGCTGCAGCTGTCAATCACAGTTGCATCATTTAAGCCTTTGCTAGCAACCTACGCACTAATATTGACCTGTGACGTTATCACAATGTGGACTTGAGTTGCATAGGCCATTTGTTTTTACTGCCCATATATTCGACCATGTGGTTTTTCCATACCACAGGCTGAGAAATGTTTCTTTTTAACTGTCCATCTTTTTAAGTGATATTAAAAACATGGAATGCAATGTGAATCCCAATCAAGGATTGTTAAAATGCCACGACACGATGTTCCCTATGAAGAGATGGACATATTACAAACTTACTAGGGTTACTGTGTAGTTTAATACCCACTTAGAGGCATTTAATAGCCCAATTTTTCCTCTGTTGGAAATTTTTTGATGCCTCGCACGAGCTCACATCTGCAGGACATAGGCTTGATTTCTGCGTAGCTGCATATAGTGCAAAAAAAGAAAAGAAAAGACATTCCTCAGTGGCCATTAAATTTATGAAATGATGTACTTCTGTTGTGCTAAGGGTAAAGACTAAATAATTTGTCAGTACAACATACATAATTTAACAAAATAACAGTATTCCAGAGATGTTTCTGTCGAGAAACTATATTGTTGCTTTTTCATTAGCAGTGGCTTTTACTCCTAAACCATATATCCCCATAGTTTCATTCATCTGCTTCAACATACAGGATCCCACCACAGGGTGCTGTATTTGGCAACGCTGCCATCCAACTCGGCTTTTCCCAGCCAGCATAGGGGATTGGTCAATTGCACAGACAATTTAGAAGTCATAAAAAATCCATACAAATATATTTTTCTTGGGCTATAGAAAGAATTCTCTGACCTTTTAAGGAACGGAGTTGAAGAGTTTGAGGGAATAATACCCCACTTTGCAGCTCATAAAAAAAACCATGAGGTCCCACCTTGAGAGTTGCGGCTGCTGAGGTTCTCTCTCTTTAGGTTGTCTTACTTCCGTCCCACAAAACTGCCCCCGAGGAGTGTTGTGTGAAATGATAGGGCAGGACAATGCTGCGTTCTGCACACTTATTTTCCTCTGCCTCTATCATCCCGGAACCATGATCAGCGAATTTGATGGTTGAGGATGATAGGATTAAAGGAATACCATCCCCCACCCCCCTCTCTCTCTCTCTGCCTGCTTTCTTGTCCTATTACTGCTTCCACAAAATGTCATCTAGAAGTTTCATTCAAACTTTAAAATGTTCCCCTTCTAGTGGGCGTCGGGGTAGCATGGTGGTCTATTCCGTTGCCTACCAACATGGGGATCGGTGGTTCGAATCCCCATGTTACCTCTGGCTTGGTCGGGCATCCCTGCAGACACAATTGGCCATGTCTGCAGGTGGGAAGCCGGATGTGGGTATGTGTCCTGGTCTCTGCACTAGCGCCTCCTCTGGTCGGTTGGGGCGCCTGTTCGTGGGGGAGGGGGAACTGGGGGGGAATAGCGTGATCCTCCCACGTGCTACGTCCCCCTGGTGAAACTCCTCACTGTCAGGTGAAAAGCGGCTGGCGACGCCACGTGTGTCGGAGGAGGCATGTGGTAGTCTGCAGCCCTAGCCAAATTGGCAGAGGGGGTGGCACAGCGACTGGGATGGCTCGGAAAATAGGGTGATTGGCCAAGTACAACTGGGGAGAAAAAGAGGGGAAAAAAGCCACACAAAAAAAAGTTCCCTTTCTATTGGAATGGAGGGGCAAAATCCAGCTTTTTGATGCCCTGTATAGTTTTTGAGATATCCAATTTTATTTATTTTTCCCCATAGGATTGAAGGGCAGAAAGTTCAGCTTTTTAAACAAATATCCTCTCTGTAGATTTTACAGACTTGAAAATTTCAAATTCAACAGTAACAAATGATGTGAGAACTCAGGAAATGCAAAATTATTCCTTGTCAGCAAGATGGTGGAGCTATAGTTAAATATCCAATGTTGAAAGGTCATATCTCCCACACCATCAGTCCAATTTAGACCAAATTTAGTAATTATATATTCATCATGTATTCATCCTATATATTCATCTTCTGGTTCAGGTCACATGTCACGTGCGGTGTTGTGTGTTTAGAAGTTTTTTGATAAAATACCTGATAAAGAGCATACATTGAGATTAATTAGTTCTCAGAAAGACAATTTTATTCTGCAAGATCCATTTGTTGAAGAATCGGCAATTACCATGCAACAATGAATGAGAAAGGTGGGAAGATTGTGATGCAACACTGACAGAAATGCGGAATAAAATGAGAATCAAGTCATCATCACTGAAGAATTAAGAAAATTAAATGATCACATCACTGGAATGAATGATAACCTGGAGAGGATGCTTGATGAAAATATTAGACGTTTACGTTTATCATGAATGTGACATTTTCTATGATTCGATGACAAATTTTGCAAAAGAGAATCAAGATGCTCTTAAAATGGTTATTGAGAAAAAACCAAGGTGATGCAGAAAAATTTGCGTGTTGAAATTGGAATATTGATGGCTTGCATTGAGCAGATGGAACATCACATCAGGAAAACAGCTACAACAGACTTGAATCCAGAAATGGTTTTTCCTGTGTTTTGAGGAAGGGGAGCAGGTGGAGAAGACAGTGTCCAGGCTGTTGTTGGAAGGGCTGTGGTGCTGACCCTGTGCCTAGCCTGGTTGCAGTGAAGAGGCTGAAGCAGAGGTCATAGATCGGGCCCGGTCAGGTTCCAGTGCGACATAAAGTTGTGTTATTGAGAAGGAAGCAAAAACTAAAGGTGATGATTGATATTATAAGGTGTATATTCACTCGGCAAAATCACATGTCAAATATGGGTTTAGCAAGGTGGTGAGAGAAGCTAAATGACTGTACTCTGGGAAACTTCAACAACAGTTCTCAAAAAACAACTTGGCCACTGTCTGGAAGGGCCTTAGACAGATCACCAACTACAAACTGAAAGCCTCCTCCCACTCCAGTAATGACTTGCGCCTGGCCAGGATCTGATTAAGTACTATTGTCGATTTGAAAGACAATGGGTCAATCCTGACACCATCCCATGTCTCCAAACCCAGCTCCACACCACCAGCTCCTCCTCACCTGCCTCAGCAGGGGCCCGGGCTTTTCCACAACTGCCCACCTTGGAGGCAGTTCTCTTCCCCAATGACAACTCTGTCCATCCTGGAGAGGGATGTTAACAGGCTGTTCAAGAGACAGAACCTTAGCAAAGCAGCTGGAACAGATTCTGTCTCCCTCCACCTTCAAGCACTGTGCCAATCAGCTGTCTCCAGTGTTCACAGACATTTTTAACACCTCACTGGAGACATGCCACATACCAACCTGCTTCAAGATCTCCACCATCATGCCCCCCCCCCCCAAAAAACAAAGCCCACAGGACTTTGTTTTGTTTTGTTTTTTTCTACCAATGACTACAGACCCCATCACCTGACCTCTGTGGTAATGAAGTCTTTTGAGCGCCTTGTACTGTCCCACCTTAAAACCATCACCGACCAACTTTTGGACGTCCTGCAGTTCATCTACAGAGCCAACAGGTCTGTGGACGGTGCAGTAAACATGGCACTCCACTTCATCCTCCAGCATCTGGACTCTGCAGGAACCTATGCCAGGATGCTGTTTGCAGATTTCACCTCTGCCTTCGACATCATCATCCCAGATCTGCTACAGGGCAACATACCCAAATTGCACATGCCTGACTCCACTTGGAGATGGATCACTGACTTCCTATCTGACAGGAAGCAGCATGTCAAGATGGGGAAACACACCTCTGACTCCCAGTCTATCAGCACCGGTTGCCCTCAAGGCTGTGTCCTTTCCCCTCTACTCTTTTCTGAGTATACATACAGCTGCACCTACAGTCACCAGTCAGTCAAACTCCTGAAGTTTGCTGATGACACTAGTCTCATTGGGCTCATCTCTTGTGGGGATGACTCTGCCTACAGGTGGGAGATTGACCATCTTGTGTCCTGGTGCAACCAAAACAACTTTGAGCTCAACGCTGTAGACAGTGGAGATGGTTGTGAACTTCAGAAAGAATATACCCCCACTCGCCCCCATCGCCCCGTGTGGCTCCCCAGTCGACAGTGTGGAATCCTTTCGCTTCCTGGTCACCATTATCACCCAAGACCTCAAGTGGGGGCTGAACATTAGCTCTCTCACCAAGAACACACAGCAGAGGTTGTACTTTCTGTGGCAGCTGAAGAGATTCAACCTGCCAAAGCCAATGATGGTGCACTTTTACACCACCATAATTGAGTCCTCCATCACCTCCTCCATCACTATCTGGTATGCTGCTGCAACTGCCAAGGACAAGGGCATACTGCAGTGTATCATTCGCTCTGCTGAGAGGGTGATTGGCTGCAACCTGCCGTCCCTCCAGGACTTGTACACCTGAAGGACACTGAGGTGAGTGGGAAAGATCATGGTCAACCCCTCCCACCCGGGCCATGGTCTCTTCAAAACACTGCCCTCTGGCAAGAGGTTAAGGTCTATAAAAGCCAGAACCTCACACCACAAGAACTGTTTCTTACCCACAGCAGGAGGCCTTTCCAACAAGCCCCCAGACACCCACGGATATTGACACTGCCCCCCCCCACCTCCCTATACCCCCTTTGACCCTCTCTCCACACCACAACACGGCATACACCTACACACATGCACACACACTCACATGCACAAGCACAGTGTGGTATATCTATCTGCCCTACTGAGCCCTCTGTACATGGACACTTTGAGTAAGGCCCACACATTACCCTGTAAATAACTCTTATTCTACAACAAATTCTCATTCTGTAAATAACTTCTTATTCAGAAATTCGAATTTTACATTTTACATTTTGTAAATGGAGTACCTGCCATACTCCCAGTGTTTCCAAATTATTGCACCTTATTTCACCTATTTTTATTTATTTTTCTTTTGTCTTGTGTATATACGTATATATTATTAAGTTTTATTATTATTTTAACTTTTACCTTATTCTTGGGATTTTTGTTTTGTTATGTCTTTATTTTGTTTGTGTTGCTTTTCTTTTCCTTTTTCCATTTGCTTTGTATATGCAATACTGGAAGATGTATGTTCTGTAAATAGTATGTGTGTGTGTGTGTGTGTGTGTGTGTGTGTGTGTGTGTGTGTGTGTGTGTGTGTGTGTGTGTGTGTGTGTGTGTGTGTGTGTGTATATGTTAGAAACAATTGCTTTAGAAACAACAGTTTAAAGAATGTAACATCTTTAAGCCATTATATTTGGTCATTGGCGGACAGAAACCACCTGGAAAATCCTCTCAAAAAAACAAAGCATATTCAACCAGTAGTAAAATGTGCAATCTATGTCTAACTGAAAATTATTTTATCATTTGCAAATGATAAATCCACGGGGATTTTTGAAATTCTTGTATGTTGCACATCTCCCTTCCCCATTGGACAATGTGTACGTGATGTGCATGACAAGGCAGTAGATGGTATGTCCTTCCTCGAGTAGTTTTATTGACAGCTGATGATAGCTCATAGCATGAAATAGGCTTGTACTGTTTCATAGAGAATTTACTTCAGTAACTATATATATATATATATGTGTTTTTTTTTATGGACCCCCCCCTTTCTCCCCAATTGCACCTGGCCAATTACCCCACTCTTCTGAGCCGTCCCAGTCGTTGCTTCTCCCCCTCTGCCAATCCGGGGAGGGCTGCAGACTACCATGTGCCTCCTCCGATACAAGTGGAGTTGCCAGCCGCTTCTTTTCCCCTCACAGTGAGGAGTTTCGCCAGGGGGCGTAGCGCGTGGGGGGATCACGCTATTCCCCCAGTTCACCCTCACCCCTGAACAGTCACCCCGATTGACCAGAGGAGGCGCTAGTGTAGCGACCAGGACACATACCCACATCCGGCTTCCCACCCACAGACTCGGCCAGTTCTAACTATAGGGACACCCGACCGAGCTGGATCTAACACCGGGCCTTGATCCTGCGATCTCTGTGTTGGTAAGCAACAGAATAGACCGCTGCGCTACCCGGGTGCCCCTATATATGGGATATTAGCTCCTCAGGATAACGTGCAGTCAATATTGGGCCTCCTAAGACGACGGCTGTGTATCGCTCTGATCACAATCAAGTAACACAGCCACTGGTAGGACTGCTAGGATTCTTAAAGTTGTGTGTGTGTGTGTGTGTGTGTGTGTGTGTGTGTGTGTGTGTGTGCGTGCGTGCGTGCATGCTAGCATGTGTGTGTGTGTGTGTGTGTGTGTGTGTGTGTGTGTGTACACATATGAGACAACAGGTGGCAAATGCACTGAAAAGCTCTGAAAATCTACAACTCTTTGATAACAGAACACCCACAATGTTGTATTGCGCTTCACGTCTGTGACACCGTTTGTCCTCCCTTTCCCTCTGTCCCTGACTTTTCTGCTCCTGTCAGGACTTATGTGGTGTTTCCCTGCTGGCTCCTGTGCATTGCCACAGCTGCCAGTTGACACTCCAAAGTGCTGAACGGTACGCTCGGTTTATCCCCTCCCTTTGCCACAAATCCAAGTGCCCGGCCTGAGCCCCCGGCTACTGAGCTGAACTCAATGTGTGCACTGTGTGATGTTTTGAGCGTGACTTGAATTTTTAATATCTGCTTAGCTGCAGGAATGCACTCTGTTGCATTGAAATAGCAAGCATGATGGAGAAGGACCCCTCCACCACCCCCACCCCCACCTTGCCCCCAAGTGATTTGATTAGTCCACAGCTGCTCACTAACACCTATTGCTACCTCGGTCCTTTGATGGATGCGCTGAGCTAGAACAATTGCAAGAGGAAACAAAATGTCGGTTTTCCCATTTAAAAAGAAAAAATGTGGCGCTGTTTTCTTTTTCTCCAAGAAAGAAGCTGCAGCTTGTCTTCTGTGGAGATGGGATACATACATTGTAGACACTTTTTTTTTTAATCCCAGATAGCTCAATATCTGAGTCAGCACCTCCAAGTCTGAGACCATGGTTCTCTACCGGAAAATGGTGGATTGCTCCCTCCGGGTTGGGGATGAGTTGTTGCCTCAAGTGAAGGAGTTCAAGTATCTCGTGGTCTTGTTCACGAGTGAGGGTAGGATGGAGGGGGAGATTGACAGGTGGATTGGTGCAGCATCATTTACCAGTCAATCTTCGTTCCAACCCTCACCTATGGTCATGAGCTTTGGGTAGTGACCGAAAGGGTGAGATCGCAGATACAAGCAGCTGAAATGAGTTTCCTCCGTAGTGAGGAGCTCGGACATCTGGGGGGAGCTTGGAGTAGAGCCATTGCTCCTTCACATCCAAAGGAGCCAGTTGAGGTGGTTCAAGCATCTGATTAGGATGCCTCCTGGGCGCCTTTCTTTGGAGGTTTACCGGGCACAGCCAACTGGGAGGAGACCTCGGGGTAGACCCAGAATTCGATGGAGGGACTGCATGTCCAATCTGGCCTGGGAACGCCTTGGGATCCCCCAGGAGGAGCTGGAGGGCGATGCTGGGGTCCTGGGGAGAGGGACGTCTGGAGTGCCCTACTTAGCTTGCTGCCACCGCGACCCGACCCCGGAGAAGCGGCTGAAGATGAAGTAATGAATGAATAACACAATATCTAACCATGTAAGGTAAATAGAAGGAGCAAACGTTGCCGTGCAAGGTCCTTGAGGATTATCTCGACTAATTCTTTAATGTCCCATTGCAGTGGTGAAACTCTCTCATGCATTAAGTAGGTAAATAAATAAACACAAACAGAAAAGATTAGCCTAGTCTAGAAGAGTGATATTGTTCCACAGATTCATTAGGTAACATCTTAACAATCTCTTCCCGATATATTTTTTTTCCGTCATTTATTACTAACAGATGTGTACTTTAGGTAACAGCAGGAGCTGTGTAGTCTGAGTCATTTGTTAGACTGGCGGGAAATCAGTGTCAGTTAGACAGTAAAATCTAATTTATTGTATAAGTCCTGCTAAACAAAAGCAGGGACATGCTTTTTCCCCCTCTTTGTTTGCTTACCTGGGTTTGAAAAATGAATGCGCCACAATCACTCAAATGGATGAACCCCCTGGTTTTAAACAACAGGTCAGGATCCAGATATGTAATGATAGTAACTGGTGAAACATGACAGCCTTATCGGCAGGTTGCAGAAATCTATGTTGTTGCAGCACCAGGGTATGAAATGCATCAGAAGGATTATTTGATCAAGCTGTAGTTCAGCCAATTTATACTGTTATACTGGGGAAAGGTTTTTAAAAAAAAAAAAAAATTCTCCCCAATTGTAATTGGCCAATTACCCCACTCTTCCGAGCCGTCCTGGTCGCTGCTCCACCTCCCTCTGCCAATCTGGGGAGGGTTGCACACTACCACATGCCTCCTGCGATACATGTGGAGTCGCCAGCCGCTTCTTTTCACCTGACAGTGAGGATTTTTTCTCCAGGGGGACGTAGTGCATTGGAGGATCAAGCTATTCCCCCCAGTCCCCCCCTGAACAAACGCACCGACCAACCAGAGGAGGCGCTAGTGCAGCGACCAGGGCACATACCCACATCCGGCTTCCCACCCGCAGACACGGCCAATTGTGTCTGTAAGGATGTCCGACCAAGCCGGAGGTAACACAGGGATTTGAATCAGCGATTCCCGTGTTGGTAGGCAATGGAATAGACCGCCACGCCACCCAGACGCCTTCTGGGAAAGGTTTTTAAAAGAGTCCTTCCTCCTAATCTTTACACAGTGATTTATTCTAGGGTAAAGTTGCCTGTAAATCCTTACCCCGAGAAGGACTAAACTCTCTAAACTCTGTTATCAGACATCGGACATACTAGCAGGTTCATATAATTAAGCCCCTAATGCCTTGCACACATCATAACACTTCTGTCTCACGTAATCTCCCTTTCTCTCATCTCCCTCACTGTATTACTCCCTTTGGCTCTCTCTCTCTCTCTCTCTCTCTCTCTCTCTCTCTCTCTCTCTCTCTCTCTCTCTCTCTCTCTCTCTCTCTCTCTCTCTCTCTCTCTCTCTCTACCCCCACTCCTCCTCAGTGGCCTTCCTCATCCATTAAGCAGTTTGCTTGTAATTAAGTACATCAGTAAATTAGAGGCTCACTTCCACTGGCTTGTTCAGGCAACAAGCTAGAGATGGCAGATAGTCTCTTTTCCATTCTCAGACACACACACACACACACACACACACACACACACACACACACACACACACACACACACACACACACACACACACACACACACACACAGCTCTCCGAGTCTGATTGAGTTGATAGCATAGGATTTGCAGATCACCTGAGCTTAGCTGCAGGTAGACACTGATCCACAAATAGACTGAAGGCTGTAGTGTCACGTTGACGTCATTGGCAGATATTTTTATGGAAGAGCGAATACCGGATTCATCTATTTCCAGGCATTAGCAGCAGGACTTGCCAATAAAAATGCATTGAAGAAGCATAGATATTATGATTATGATTATTAATATTATGATTACTATTGTTATCTTCAGTTTGTTTCCTGAATTTCTTGTTTCGCCATTCATAAAAAAGTACCCTCATTCATAAAATTTGCCCTCTACCATTTTCTTTGCGTCAACATTTGCATGAACATTTGGACGTTTAATTCAGGACACTGCACACAGTGGGCGGCATGGTGGCGCAGTGGTTAGTTAGCACGGTCGCCTCACAGCAAGAAGGTCCTGGGTTTGAGCCCCGGTGTAGTCCAACCTTGGGTGTCATCCCGGGTTGTCCTCTGTGTGGAGTTTGTGTGTTCTCCCCGTG
Organism: Lampris incognitus; assembly: GCF_029633865.1. NCBI lineage: Eukaryota > Metazoa > Chordata > Actinopteri > Lampriformes > Lampridae > Lampris > Lampris incognitus. The sequence goes on along the minus strand of NC_079216.1, from coordinate 53,680,345 downwards.
TCTGCGTGGGTTTCCCTGGGTGCTGGCGGCCTGTCCAGGATGTCTCCCCGCCTGTCGCCCAGTGACTGCTGGGACAGGCTCCAGCATCCCTGCGACCCTGAGAGCAGGATAAGCGGTTCGGATCATGAATGGATGGATGTTTTGTATAGCCCCTTATACAGTATGGCCTGCCACACGGGATGTAATAATCTCTGTCCAGGGGGCCAGGTGTAAGGCTATTCATTCTTGCAGCTAGCTAGGGCACGTCACAAAATAGGACCTCTCCTTTCACAACTTCTAATTCTCTGGTCATCTTCGCAGCACCTTTTGCTCGACAAACATCACTTTTTGTCGTCGTGGCCGTTTTTTGTTTTTTCCTTTTGGAACGTGGGCTCTATCGGCTCCCTGAGGAAATTGGGTTGACATAGTGAACTCCCATTTCAGTTAAGCAGCCTTAATACTTAATGCCATTTTGTCAGCCCGGCAGGGGGGGTCGGGGGGTGGGGCTGACTGAGCTTTTAACTTTTTGAGGCTGGAGTAGGGTCTCATTATCCCGGCGTTTACGTAAACCCGTGTTCATGTCACCTGATCTAAAGACTTGTAGAGCTTTTATGGGAGGCCCGCTCTTGCCAAGAGGGAGCAAACATCACACCTCACATTAATCCCAATCAGTAGATCAGAAAACGTAAGCAAGGGGCACACGCTCATTTGAGTCCTCCAAACATTCGTTGTGAGGCTAACGTTGTATACTCTCTCTAATGAAAGGAAATACGGGTAATCAAGGGGGCTGAGGGAATTGTAAAAGTGATGTTATCTCGATGGCTTCCACAGAACCATGACTTCTGGTTGCAGAAGTCACGTGGCCTCGGTTAGCAGAGTTAGTTTGGCCGGAGGTGGCTGTTTAGGTTGCTTTCGCCTCTATTCCATCGATATAAAATCAGCTCTTACGCTTAAATCCAGAGACTTTGAGACTGCAGATAAACAAGTTTGTGGTAGTACCTCACTAAAGTGCACAGATGCAACCTAAGCAACCTAAATGGGGATGGTTGATCTGCAGCACTGAAATGATTGACAGACCTTTTTTTTTTTACCACTATTTCTCCCCAACTGTACTTGGCCAATCTCCCCACTCTTCTGAGCCGTCCCGGTCGCTGCTCCACCCCTTCTGTCGATCCGGGGAGGGCTGCAGACTACCACGTCTCCTCCGATACATGTGGAGTCACCAGCTGCTTCTTTTCACCTGACAGTGAGGAGTTTCGCCAGGGGGGCGTAGCGCGTGGGAGGAGCACGCTATTCCCCCAGCCCCCCCCCCGAACAGGCGCCCCGACCGACCAGAGGGGGCGCTAGTGCAGCGACCAGGACACATGCCAATATCCGGCTTCCCACCTGCAGACAGACAGTTGTGTCTGTAGGGACACCCGACCAAGCCGGGGGTAACACGGGGATTCGAACCAGTGATCCCTGTGTTGGTAGGCAACGGAATAGACCGCTATGCTGCCCGGACGCCCACCATTGGCAGACTTTTAAGGATCAAGTCAACATTGCCCCCCCCAAAAAAAGAAAAGAAAAATTATACACGAGCTTGCCTCTTTCAAAATAACATTATCTACCTGTGTGAAACTTTCTCCGATGCAGGTTGGCTCGTCTTGAAGTTTCTGCCCTTTCTCGAATGAAAGGTCATTTTTCAGCACCAACAGGGTGATCTGCCTTATTATATAGCTTGTTTTAAGATAAAACACTAGTTTCTGTAGAAATCCTCAAGCAAGTGAAACAGCAACAACAGTTATTTTAAAGTTGAATAGGATTTTGACTGATTTGTGGAGACAGTCAGTGTTTCAAACCGCTGTGCCCTTGTTGACAGACTCTGGCAACGAAAGGATGAGTTTGCAGGATTGTTTTCCACCCTTTATATTGTTGCAAAGGAAGTTTTTTTTTTACTCCTCTCTGGAGAGATAATCTGTCTGGAGAGGCAGGGCTGTTAGGCCACCGCCACCCAGATATAAAATCAAGTCCCATCCTCTGGGTAATGGGCATCAAATTCCTTCACTGCTGGTGATAGCGGTTGCCTCCCCATTCATTGGTGGAGAGCAGCTTTGCTTTCAGTTGTGTGTGTGTGTGTGTGTGTGTGTGTGTGCGCGTGTTTGTGTGCGTATCCTGCTAGCATGCCCACACGCATGCAGCCATGTGTGAGTAAAAGCCTGCTTGCGTATTTTATGACCTTGTTTGAGTGATATCCCAGCGAGGCCGCGTTTAACTGGCGGATTCCACCGGGATGAGTCTTAGTTTCATGGAGCAGCCACACAAGAGACCTCCCAGTCTCAAGCCTAATAAGCATCGCTCTCTAACACGTGGCCATTCTGAGCATGGAGAAAACAAAAGAACGGGAGAAATGGCTGTTGATCTGCAAGTAGTTTATTAGCTCGGGGGGAGCGGCTACTCATATTATGCCGCCGCTCTCTGCACCCAGCCTGGGAAATTCAGCCTGGAGATGAACAGCAATGCTTGAATGAGACGGTGGGAGAGGCCTCGCTACTTATGTGGGCCTCAGTGACTCCTAATTCAACAACATCATTAGCAATCATGCGCCTTCAGATAACATCAAAGATCATCTTAATATAATAACTGACTCATACGGGTTGGGTGGTTGGCATTTTCTGCAGCATCTGAAGTTCTCCATGAGGGAGCTTTTTTGTTTCCTCATCCCTTTTTTCATAGCATATAAAATGAGTGTACAAGTTACGGCACAGCTTTATGAATGCAGCGGAGAAAATATTAATTGTTTCCAGCGGTTGCTCGTCCAGCTTTTTTGATTGTGCACATGCCTGTATGAGATATTTTGCAGAAATAAACTTGTTTGTCCAACCTCGTTCAGCTCTCTGCTGAAGTGGAGGCATTTTTACAAAAATTGCACCAAATGTACAATAGCATGTGAGCTACTTATGTATTTAGGGCAGTCGACCTATGTGCTTCCATGTTTCCGTTCTTTACAGCTGCAGAAGCTCTGTGTAAATATAGCTCACGTATAGAACCCAGATAGCATCCGGATGTGGGCCACTTCAGGCAATGATGCAACACTGATGGCCTTCTTCTGGCCCTGACAAAATTGATGTGAGCCTGAAGTGGCCCACATTTATAATAGTAAATATGGCCCAAATATGCCAAATCAAATGTGGGCCTTTTTTTGCAAAGATGCAGTGCTCTCGGCAACATGTAATCCGGATGTGACCCTTAAGTGGCCTGTGTGGTAAATGGTGAATATGGCCCAAATATCACAAAACAAATATGTGGCACATGCGGCATTGCTATGGCTTGGTTCTGGCCCAGATCTGGCAAACAGGAGCGGACCACCCAAGTGCCATCATTCCATGCGGTATGTGGGCCGGATGAAAGACCGATAAAAGTCGGGTGTGGGACAGGTCCGGGCCACAGCAATTTTGCTATCTGGGAAGGGTGTGGATTCAGTATCCAGACTTGCCACATTCACCATGCCACAACAAAACTTTTTTTTTCTTTATGATCTGAGAATTACATTCCCTCCCCGTTCCTTACTGCAGTGCTTGTGTCACATAGCGATTCTGCAAATAGACCTGTCCGCCTTTCATGACTTAGTTTGGGTTAATACTCCTTTGTTCATCATAACACGATCACTATCGCTGTTAATTCTACCTCTACTGCTATAGCCATCATCATCAGCGGTCACTCGGAGTCAAGTATGATTGTCCCCCTTCTGGGTCTTCAGGGGTGTGGTGGCTGATCCTGGAGCCGCATAATGGGAGGACGCCTGCACGTGACAGCTTTTGATATGGAGTGGCTGATGGACCTGCAGCCACCACACGATCCTTGGCAGGAGGTGGCCAGAGTCCAATGGCATGGAGAACCAAGACAACTGGGGACCACCCTCTGTTGCGGCCTTCATCCACCTTCACTGCCATTGTGACCTAGAGAAATCTGCCACCAGTTCTGCCGTTGATGTCTTTGTTGGATGCTAGAACCACCGCTACTGATAATAACGATATTTTTATAAAAAAGGATTACAAAATGGTGTAATCTAAAAAGACCAAAACACTCCTTTTTTTTTCTTCTTCTTCCCCTTTTCTCCCCAATTGTACTTGGCCAATTACCCAACTCTTCCGAGCCATCCTGGTCACTGTTCTACCCCCTCTGCCGATCCGGGGAGGGCTGCAGACTACCACATGCCTCCTCCGATACATGTGGAGTCACCAGCCACTTCTTTTCACCTGACAGTGAGAAGTTTCGCCAGGGGCACGTAGTGCGTGAGAGGATCACACTATTCCCCCGGTTCCCCCTCCCCCCTGAACAGGCATCCCGACCGACCAGAGGAGGCGCTAGTACGGCGATCAGGAAACATACCCACATCCAGAGTCCCACCTGCAGACACGGCCAATTGTGTCTGTAGGGATGCCCGACCGACCCGGCGGTAACACGGGGATCCAAACCGGCGAGCCCCGTGTTGGTAGACAACAGAATAGACTGCCATGCTGAAACAATCTTTTAAACTCATCTATAACTTATTAACTTGTAAACTCGTCTATGACGCCTACATAATAAACCAGGATTTTGTGAACCGACCTGCACCCAGTCGGTTTGGATACCTCTTTACTGCTGCAATTCATGCAACGTGATAACATTGTCTCGTAATTTCACACGAAACAGGGAGGCGACATCACATCCTCTTCCCGCTCTTGATTCAGGCGCCGTTGTCACTCTGGTTTAGAAGTCATTAGAGCGGGACACGTGGAAAGCAGGTTTTGCATCACGCCCAGCTGTCTTTGCTACCTCGGAAAATGTATAATGAGAGTTACTGAATAAATCTGGTTTAGAGCCAGGCCCACGCTCCCTGTTTCATCTTTTTAATATGGCAATTCATTTTCCCACCATGGCTCTTATCTCGCATCACGTTTCATTGCTCCAAGTTATTCACGGGCTTTAGTGTTGGCTAAATGCCGAAAGCGTATCTAAATTGTACCTAATAAAATCATTGCTAATAAATCTGTATTCATTTTCATTACTTGTTGTCAGGAAAAAAATGCGTTGTATGAAGCAGTAAATGAGGGAAAATAGCAAAAAAACAAAACAAAAAAGAAACGACAACAACAAACTCAAAGTCCCTGCTGATTTCAGACTAAGTATGGGACAAAAAGCCTGTATTATGTAGTTGTGTATGGGTCTGTCTCTCCCAGATAGCATCCGGATGTGGGCCACTTCAGGCAATGATGCGGCACTGATGGCCTTCTTCTGGCCCTGACAAAATGGATGTGAGCCTGAAGTGGCCCACATGCATAATAGCAAATATGGCCTAAATATGCCAAATCAAATGGGGGCCTTTTTTGGCAAAGATGCGGTGCTCTCGGCAACATGTAATGTGGGTGTGACCCTGAAGTGGCCCGTGTGGTAAATGGTGAATATGGCCCAAATATTACAAAACAAAGATGGTCCACCTTTGGCAAATATGTGGCCCATGTGGCATTGTTATGGCTTGGTTCTGGCCCAGATATAAACAGGAGCGGACCGCCCAAGTGCCATCATTCCAGGAGGAATGTGGGCCGAATAAAAGTGTCGCGTGTGGGACTGGTCCGGGCCACAGCAATTTTGCTATCTGGGCTGTGTTTGGGGCTGTTTTCGGTATTTAGGAATCGTTTTAACAGGTGTTGTGCGTGTAGATTTTAATGCGGTTGTTTGCTGAATATACTTTTGTGCTGAGTGGAAATGAGTCCAAATGCATCTCTCCCTCATCATCTATACGATAAAAGCAAAAATAGATCTTCGATGGACGTTTTCTCAAAGATGGAGGACATGACATCCATTCTTCTTAGGACATGGGGTCGTGTTATTGTGCGACTCCAGATGTCTCTGAACTAGCGGATTGTGGTCAGCGTTGCCCACTGACGGGCATGTACAAAACAAAGCATGACAGTCGGGCATAATTAGCCCAGGTCCTTTCGTTTTGGCAGTCACTCATTTAAAGCCCTTGTTTAGATGGGGGGGGTGGGGGTGTGATGGGGTGGTGGAGGTGGGAGTTCTGCTTTTAAACTACAGTCCCCCCCCCCTCCCGGATTGCTAGATTGCTCCCACAGCTGACTTTTAATGGAATCTGATTTGAAGGCCTGTGAATTACTCCCGCGGGGTGGTGGTTTGTAGGTCACTGTGCCATCACGGCTGCTTCCTGGCCCGTCTGAGGGCGAACGGGAGATGTGGGGGAGGGGGCGCGGCGAGAAGGAAGGGGGTCTTCCTTCTGCATGTCTGGGTGAAGCACGGCGGCTTCTTTGCAGCGCTGTACCAGGTGGACAGAGGAGAACACCCCCCCCCCCCACACACACACACACATCCCCACACACACACACACACACACACACACATCCCCACACACACACACACACACACACGCTTCCAGGATTGACCCAGAAATCCTGTCCTCGAGACAACAAAGGGATTAGGAGGGAAATACACGAATGCACCAAATCACAGTGGGGTTTTTTCTTTCTTTCTTTTTTTTGTGTGTGTGTGTGTGTGATTGAAAAAGCCTGGACGTAGTTGTAATCTGTGAATACAGGATGGATATTTTGCCGAAAACATGTTTTTGTTTGCCACCGCACGTGATGCTTGTTGTTCTCTCTGTGTAAGAAAAATGGAAAAGAACCTTATGTAGTAGCTCAGATTTCAAAACCTCTGTTTTCTTTGGGTAATCGAGAAGGGGGGTGGCTTAGTTTTGTGTGTGTGTGTGTGTGTGTGTGTGTGTGTGTGTGTGTGTGTGTGTGTGTGTGTGTGTACGCGCGCACATGTGTTCTTATTCAGCTATATATTGAGGACAAATTTGAGTTTTTAACCACAAAAGTGAGAATATTTTTGCAAAATGAAGGTGTTTTGGTGCACACACACACATAAATAAGTATTTGTGTGTGTCTGTGTGTGAGTGTGCATGTGCCCATCTGTCTTCTTCTCTTTTAACCTTTTGCCTGTGTGTGTGTGTGTGTGTGTGTGCATGCGTGTGCTTGTGTGTGCATATGTGTGCATGTTAGGGGGTGTAAGAAAGTATCGATACACTCGAGGGTCGTGATATTATCTTTAGTGACACTGTATCGATTCTCAAAACCACTATATCGATTTTAATTGTTTACATGTGAAGGTTCGTGACACATTTTGTGTTGTGTGTAACCCCACGACCGCTAGATAAGTGTTGTAGTCCATCTTCAGCCATTTGACTCTTCCACTCCAACCCGACAACGTAAACTGAGACAGGAAGTAGCATCAGCACAAAGAACACAGGCCTATGAAATCCCAATATATCACCTTTCTTACAGTATCACAATATATCACCATATGTTGAATCGTAACCCCTGTATCATGATACGTATCGTAACGCCAGATTCTCACTAATACACAGCCCTACAGACCACCATGTGTGTGTGCATGTCTATATCAATATTGAATTAGTCAGCAGTGAATAAAACAGAATAACCACACTATAGATTTTTTCTTTCCCTTATTTTTCTAAATATTGAGTGCATGCTTTAGGTTTTGGGTGAAATACGGCGCTGAGGCGCTACAGGCCTGAAATCACACCCGTACGAGAGGTTTCCGAGCCAATTATATTTATCGGTAGCATACCACACATGACAGTTCATTACTTGGACAAATGCTCGGAGAGCAACTTTCACCTTGGAGTGGTATTTCTGGCCAGCGAAGCATAAACAGCCTTGATCTGGCGCGGTGGTTTATATTTGGATGTTCTCTCTTAATCTGCGGTCAGATGGGAGTGGAGTGACGGTGAGCGAAGGAGGCCGAGGAAGGCTGGACTAATCGCTTCGGCCAGACAGATGGAGTGCAGGGTTTCACCGTAGCTGGCTCCACTTCGTTTGTTTAAAGGTTCCTGTCTCGATGGTGTGATACGGCATGTCCCAGACTAATTGTGATGTTCTGGAGAGAAAGGGGGTTCACGGGGTCCTCCACATGGAAGGTTGCCGCACTTTAATATTGCGCAACGAGTACAGCCAAGTCATGGCTCTTAAGCAGGCATGGTTCCCTTGGTCCTCTGCAGATTTTCCTAGCCATTTGGAAATTAGGATACAACTTTGACTAACAATCATTGCTTCCACCTCTGCGCACATCTTATCGCCCTGGTGATGGAAGATGCTGTCACATCATTGTCGGGAGATTTCTATCTCGGAGTTAATTGGTTTGTGGCAGCGGGCAGAGTCAGCGACTCGGGAGTCACTTGAGTCAGTTCTGTGACGAGATTTGTTCATTTCATTCACTGAGTCATTCAGAGGGAGTCATTTCATTCATTTAAAGCAGTGTTGCCCAACCCACTTCTCAAGTACCCCCTCCCCTGTCCTGCACATTTTCTGTGTAACCCTGAATAGGCACGCCTACTTGGAATTGCTCAACGAATGGAGTTACTCAATCATACTATAGCACTTAGTTATGTAAGATGTGCCAAATCTGACATTCCCCCCCCCCTTTTCTCCCCAAATATAGTTGGCCAATTGCCCCACTCTCCCGAGCCATCCCGGTCGCTGCTCCACCCCCTCTGCCAATCCGGGGAGGGCTGCAGACTACCACATGCCTCTTCCGATACATGTGGAGTCTCCAGCTGCTTCTTTTCACCTGACAGTGAGGAGTTTTGCCAGGGGGACGTAGTGCATGGGAGGATCACGCTGTTCCTCCCAGTCCCCCCCCCCCCCCCTAACAGGAGCCCTGACTGACCAGAGGAGGCGCTTGTGCAGCAACCAGGACACATACCCACATCTGGCTTCCCACCCGCAGACACAGCCAATGGTGTCTGTAGGGACGCCCGACCGAGCCGGAGGTAACACAGGGATTCGAGCAGGCGACGCAATGCCACCCGGACACCCCCAGACCTGTTCTGTTCTATTGGGCTTTCAAAACCCAAAGTTAAAGCTGTGATGGAGACACAACTACCAATATGGACCTTACACAAGGAAATTTGTCTGATCGTATACTTTGACAGTGAGTCAATTTAATGTAATTAGTCCCCTGTTTTTGCGAGAAGACGTGCCGACTGCGTTTGTCACTGAGTAACGCTAACCAACAGTAATTAACGTTAATGTATACACCATTAATCTAAAATTACATTCATTTATTCATTCTGACTGATCTCATTGGCTGTTGCACGTCATTTAGATTGCATTTGAAATGCTAGGTAATGGTTTAGTTGCATAAACATTATGCAACTCCATCCATCCATCTATCCATCCATTATCCAAACCGCTTATCCTGCTCTTAGGGTCGCTGGAGCCTATCCCAGCAGTCATTGGGCAGCAGGCGGGCAGACACCCTGGACAGGCCGCCAGGCCTTCACAGGGCCCACACACACACACATACACACACACACACATTCACACCTAGGGACAATTTAGTACGGCCGATTCACCTGACCTACATGTCTTTGGACTGTGGGAGGAAACCGGAGCACCCGCAGGAAACCCACGCAGACATGGTGAGAACATGCAAACTCCACACAGAGGATGACCCAGGACGACCACCAAGTTTGGACTACCCCGGGGCTCGAACCCAGAACCTTCTTGCTGTGAGGCGACCGCGTTAACCACTGCTCCACTGTGCCGCCATTATGCAACTCCCAACTCATAAATGAAGCCAAGTCGCGCGAACAAGATCGTGTGTAACGTGGGCCTTAGCGACTGGTCTGCAGCCACTGACAGACAGAAACACACACACACACCGTTTGCCTAAGCTCCTCTCCTCGCTGTTATTTCCAGGTCAGCTGCCAAAAGGGGGCAGGGTGCACAGGAGACTTTACCCGGGAAACCTCCCCTTCAAGTAATTACTGTCACTGGCTCCTCGCCACTCGCTGTTTCAAGGATACAGGATCAGAGATCAGGATAGAAAAGCAGGGAGCAGAGGACAAATCTGTCCCTTGGTGTCCCCATCTTACTCCCTCCCCCTCCTCCGTGAGCGACCAGCCAGGCAGGCCGGGTCACTTATGCAACAGGCTCCGGGGCTGCATTATCTTCTGCTCAGAGCAGATGAACAGAGGAGTTGCGGGTCAGAGAGCAGCAGGTTCACTTGGCTGCTCACATGCAGCAGACCGCACCACACCTCTGATGTGTCATTGTGTTTTCTCCGACAGTGAGCACACAAAGAACAGGGACACACGCATACACACACACACGTGCACACGCACACACAAGCATGCAGGCACGCACACTTCAAACACCACTCAACAGTCTGTCACAATGTGTGTGACTGATGCCATGAGGCGCTGCAGAGGCTTAACACGGCTTCTGTTTGCATGCAGCAGGCCTTGTTTACGACCACACCAGATAAGGTTGGTGACTGCCGGATCAGTGAGGATGCTTCTAACATGCAAAGCAACTCATGGGCCTGAAAAGGAAAAACCCGGTCTCCAGGTACCCCCTGTCCTTCAGCTTTCCATGATAAACTTGCATAGGTAGGCCTGCTTGCAGTTACCCAACCAATCTGCACTTGAATATGTCAGATTTGATTTTGGGCGTCCGGGTGGCGTGGCAGTCTATTCTGTTACCGACCAACGTGGGGATCGCCGGTTCGAATCCCCGTGTTACCTCCGGCTTGGTCGGGTGTCCCTTACAGCCACAGTTGGCCATGTCTGCAGGTGGTAAGCCAGCGGTCGGTGTGCCTGTTCGGGGGGAGGGGGAACTGGGGGGAATAGCGTGATCCTCCTATGCGCTACGTCCCCCTGGAGACTCCACATGTATCAGAGGAGGCATGTGGTAGTCTGCAGCCCTCCCCAGATCGGCAGAGGGGGTGGAGCAGCGAACGGGGCGGCTCGAAAATAGGGTAATTGGCCAAGTACAACTGGGGGGGGAAAGAGGGTAAAAGAAGAAAGAAAGAAAAAAAAGTACAGAACAGGTCAATTTTGCGACGTGACATGAAATGACAGGCATGTCTGACGGGTTGTAGCACGAGCCTTGTTCCGTCCGGTTGAAACCATTTCAACTGGATGCAAATGAGTTTCTTGCAACTCTTCAGTTAATTGCCAGAGCTGATACACAACGCTGCTCTGAAGAAACTCAGTTTAAAACGAGTAACATCGGTCTAAAGAATCAGAGTTGCTTCCAGTTTTTGATGTGACGAAGGTCACGGCTCCACCCGTTTCCTGCTGCCCACGTGCTGCGGCGACCGGAGGCGGATCTGATGAAGATGAATGAATAAACGGGTGGACGAGTGCTAAGCTTGTTCTTGTGTCACGATAAGTGCCTCTGCTGGCCTGTAAGATTGTGGAAATGTTGACATCTTTGCTAAATCAGATTGACGGCAGTTGTATTTCAAGCCCTGTTAGGAATGAGTAAGTGTGAACCCCACGCGGCTCGCCTGACACTGTCTTTGTTTGAGGTGGGTGTGGATTGGACGTCGTCGATGTTATCTTGGTGGGGCTCCATTGTTTGTTTGGTCAATAAACAAGCCGTCTCAGAATACAGGATGCACGTTCTTGTGGGTTCCTCATCAGGAAGCCATTTTCCCTTATAGGGGGGTGCTCTCTTGTGTACGAGCGAGACGTCCACCTCCACGCTCTGACCCCTCTCCCCTCCATCTTCCATCCTTGTCCCGCGTTCGTCCTCCCCCGACACCTGTCAGCCTCATTGTCCTCGGCTAAAGAGGAGGAAGCCCATGCAGGCATGCTCCTTCAACCTTTCTTTTCAACGCTCCTTCAATCGCTCTCTCTGTCTCTCTCTGACTCGTTCCCTCTTTCTCTCTCTCTCTTTCTCTTTCGCTCTCTCTCTTTCTCTTTCGCTCTCACTCTTTCTCTCTCTTTTCTTTCTCTCTCTTTTCTTTCTCTCTCTTTTCTTTCTCTCTCTTTTCTCTCGCTCTCTTTCTCTTTCTCTTTCGCTCTCACTCTTCTCTCTCTCTCTCTCTCTCTCTCTCTCTCTCTCTCTCTCTCTCTCTCTCTCTCTCTCTCTCTCTCTCTCTCTCTCTCTCTCTCTCTCTCTCTCTCTCTCTCTCTCTCTCTCTCTCTCAGCCTTTGTTCCCTCGGTCTTTCTTACCAGGGGTTTGGGTAATCAGTAAGGGGGCATCTGTCTTCCCATAGAGTTGGGGGGGGGGGCGGTGTTGTGTGCTCGTCTTGGAGGGTGTAATAATGGACCACACAAGGTTGTGCTCCAGCGGCTCTGTAAGGCGGAGGAGGCCTGTGTGCGTGGGCAAAGGCGTGGGGTTAACCTCCTCTCCTTCCAGAGCCTAAAGGGTGCCTTTTTTTTTCCACGGCTCTTTGTCAGGTCCATTCATGTACGCAGGTTTGCAGCCCCGAGCCTCCGCCTGGCCCTTTGTCCCCGCCTTTATAGGAGCTGGTGCCTCTGCACCCACTCCCTGCGCTTTGTCTTCTCCACCTACAATATGCCACCAACAAGTATTCCAGAAATGCAGTGAATGCAGGTCTTTCTGCCTGTGTGAATGGGCTTGGATAGAGAAAGTAAAAAGCTTTTTTTTAAATTTAATGTCTCTGAGGAAATTCTGCTGGTTGGCCAGCTTATTGAGTTCAGCTGATGATGTGTACAAATTTACTGCATGGGATACAAGAGAAGAAGGACTTCCAATGTTTTTTTGTTTTTTTTAATTTACTCTAAAAATAACACAAGTTCATGTTTTAAGAATGCCAATTACCTTTTCTCCCCCCACAGTAACGGACGTTAACTTACTGGGTGCAGTTTTCCAAAATTTGGTTTAAATTAAAACCATGCTTCATTTACTTTGTGCCAGTGCAGAGGATTAAAATCGTGTGCAGGCTTGCATGGCAGACACCTCAACAATACACAGCAGACCTCAGTCCTGCATTTCCAGTGGTCAAATACTGCTTCATCCCAGACCACACGAATCCCAGTGTATAAACAGAAAGTGCCGGTGGCTTTTTATCAAGCTTGGAGCTTTAGTCATACTTGTTTCTTTTTGGGGGGGGGGTTCCCCCCTCTTTTTCTCCCCAATTGCACTTGGCCAATTACCCCAGTCCCGGTTGCTGCTCCAATCCCCTCTGCCGATCCGGGGAGGGCTGCAGACTACCACATGCCTCCTCCGATACATGTGGAGTCACCAGCCGCTTCTTTTCACCTGACAGTGAGGAGTTTCGCCAGGGGGATGTAGCGTGTGGAAGGATCACGCTATTCCCCCCAGTTCCCCCTCCCCCTCAAACAGGCGCCCCCACCGACCAGAGAAGGCGCTAGTGCAGCGACCAGGACACATACCCACATCTGGCTTCCCACCCGCAGACACGGATAATTGTGTCTGTAGGGACGCCCGACCAAGCCGGAGGTAACACGGGGATTCGAACCACCTTCCCCGTGTTGGTAGGCAACAGAATAGACCGCCACGCCACCCGGACGCCCTAGTCATACTTCTTTGGACTGAATTAAAGACCCTGGAAATAGTCATCAGGGGTTTGGATATTGCAACGAGCACTTCTGCAGCAGAATATATTTCACTACGTCTCCCCCGGCAATAACATGACGATCCTTGCTTCCACAGAGCCCTAAATACATGTGAAAGAAAAGCCCGCAATGAGCGCTCCCTGTCTTTTTGATGCGCCACACACGCGTTGGAGAGATTTTTGTCTGACTGCTGTCATGGGTCCTGGAGGCCTTGTTAATTTGTAAAACTTCTGTCGAGCCCTCAAACCAACAGCGCCCTCAACCACTCAGTTGGCACACAGCAAAGCGTGTAGACAAGACGTGATGTGGCGGTAACGACATCCTCGTCCTTAGTTGCCTTGGATTGTCTTCTGAGCATGTAACTTTTACCGGTTCCTTCTCCGATCTTCTTCACACAAATGCTATATAGATTTATCTGTGCTGGCAGACTGACCACACAGGGTTGTAGAAATTAACAGAACAAAGTGCCGGCTTCTGTGATTAATGCCGGTCTGCTGCAAAATTAGGTCCCTTTCAACACATGGTTCTTCGCTGTACTGTTGCTAATCAGGAAATACACTTGGGGAAAACATGAAAGCGTGCTTTGACAGAGAAGAAGTCTCTGGGTTGCCCGAGTGGAGACCCCTATTTGAAAATAGCTATTTAAGTGCTTTATTTTTACTGTGCTAGTGCAGGGCATTGTGGTGCCTGTGGTATATAGCATAATTTAACCAAGTCTAAGTACATTTTTGAGGTATCAGTGGGTTGAAAACTTAGTATTATGAAGGAAATAGAGTAGATTCTCTTCCGAAAGCCTATCTGGCCCATGTAAAAATTGCCCGAATTCAAGTTTTATTTTATTGGCATTATTTTTTTTCTTCAACATCAGATTTAGCTATGCCGAACATCAAGATAATACAACCGCTAAAAAAACAAGAACTCTCCAAGAAATCTCTTCACCAGCACTTCCACATTCTTTTTTTCTGGGGGGGGGGGGTATTTTTCCCCCTTTTTCTCCCCAATTGTACTTGGCCAATTACCCCACTCTTCTGAGCCATTCTGGTCGCTGCTCCACCCCCCCTGCCAATCCGGGGAGGGCTACAGACTACCACATGCCTCCTCCGATACAGGTGGAGTCGCCAGCTGCTTCTTTTCACCTGACAGTGAGGAGTTTCGCCAGGGGGACGTAGCGTGTGGGAGACTGATACTATTCCCCCAGTTACCCCCTTCCCCCTGAACAAGCTACCCCTACCAACCAGAAGAGGTGCTTGTGCAGCGACCAGGACACATACCCACATTCGGCTTCCCACCCGCAGAAACGGCCAATTGTGTCCGACCAAGCCGGTGGTAACATGGGGACTTTAGCCTGACAGCCAGAACTGTGGACTAATGCCCAAGAATGATGTTGACTCATGTAAACAGATCAGCATGAGCATGTCTTTTAGACAGCGGTGTCAATACAATGCAATGAGGACACTGAAGAGGAGGGAAAAAATTAAAAGGGTTGTTAATTGCTAGCAATTGTTAATTGTTAAGCGCAGCTGAGATGGAAAAGATTTAGACTGTAGTGAAGGCCAAAATGTCCTCTTGTGTCAAATACTTTCATGTCTTTTATTGGGATGGCCAAACTGAATTGACATTGTACACTCTCCTCTTGACTATTTTGAAGTGATTTAATTTTTTTGAAGATACGCCAAATGCTGTCTGAAGATAGCTGCATTATAATCACCTTGAGTTAGCAAGCCTGGTCTGATTTCTTTGCTACGCCGGTGCAGGGCTTCTCGTGGGTTTGATTTTGCACCCACTAGTTTCAGTGGGTGGCACGGCGGTGCAGTGGTTAACACGGTCACCTCGCAGCAAGAAGGTCCTGGGTTCGAGGCCCGGGGTAGTCCAACCTTGGGGGCCTCCCGGGTCATCCTCTGTGTGGAGTTTGCATGTTCTCTCCGCGTCTGCGTGGGTTTCCTCCGGTTGCTCCTGTTTCCTCCCACAGGCCAAAGACATGTAGGTCAGGTGAATCAGCCATACTAAATTTTCCCTAGGAAAGAATGTGTGTGTGTGTGTGTGTGTGTGTGGAGGGATGGATGGATGGATGTTAATTGCTGGGTTAATTGCTGGTGTCATTATAGTTATTTCAAAGTCAAACAATAAGAGTAATAAGAATCATTGTAACGTGTGATAGCAAATGTGTTTATTGTGATTGCCCATATTATGTGATATTATGTAGGTTTCCTTGTGCATTTCTCTGATGTTTGGTGCGGAGAATTTATGTGGTAACAGAAATGTTTAGTTTTTTTTCTTTTTTATATAGGGAAGTTTTTCAGGGTTGATTTATGTGTAAAATCATAACACGCAACCAACATTTTTATTTGTATTTACTTATGTATTGGGGAAATTGTGTATTTTATAAATGGAAAAATAATCAAGGAAATCAAACGGCCGTAAAAGTAAAAGCACTTGCAATTAAGGCGATGCGGTTTGTGCCATTTGGTGGCTGTAAAGTTTTAAACGTGCTCATTTTAAATGAGCTCCTTCACAAAAATGCAAATTGACACCATGTGGAAGACAAAGCATTTAAAAACACGTAGGAGGCTGTTTGGGCTCCTCTTGGACATGTTTATGGGATTACTAGGCTCTGCAGTCTCACGCAAAGGCAGCAGCAGACGGCTGAGAAGATATTCAGGTTCCCCCTATGCTAATAAAGGACTTCAGGCCACGGCGATGGACCCGATAACACGCGTTCAACCTCCACATGGAATTACAGACTTTATTTGATCGCATATATCATCATTGTTTACCAAGCATTAGCACACACTGCAGCCCATCCCAGATCTGGTTTAGTACCATACCGTAGTAGCACCGGTCCCCCGAAGTCCAGGTTGCTGAATCCCATTTAAAGTTAGAATAAATACAAGGATACCATTGCACCTTAACCCGATTTCCTCTCTCGAACCCTGTGTGTGCGCTGGCTTCCATTGGTTTTGATTATTGGAGATGTCTGCAGACTAGCAGACGGCATTATCAGGCATCAGGTGGATTAACATGCTCTGTCATGGGGAGAGTAACGCTGACCTTCGAAGAAGAGGGAAAAAAAACATCCCATAGCCCTTGTCCCTCTCCCCTAATGCCGAGAGCCTCTGCGCAGTCTTGATTTTCAGTGGGCGCGCTCTGTGTGTCTGCTTACATGTGCCTTCAATTAAGCCCTGGAACTGGAGCGCTAATGGGAAAGTCATACGGGGAACGTTTGGGTGGGAAGCATATGTGAACACTGGTTTGTTTTGATAGTATCTAATGAGATCACATAGAACTGCATCCTGGAACGCCGTCCTTTATTAATGCAATTATTCTTTGTGTGTGTGTGTGTGTGTGTGTTTTCTCCTAACTCACCACATATTAATGTTGAGGTTTACCTGTTGTATATAAGAGAGCAGTGAAAGGGTAATAAAGAGTGTACTTTGACAGTTTGCATTTTCATTATGAGAGCTAGCGACACAAGTTGAACGGTGCGAGAGGAAATGGATTAGTTTCTCTCACGGTGTCCTCCCACCTCCTTTATTTATTTCTATCTCTCAAGCATTTAGCTACTAGAGTCCATCTCATAGCTGCTTCCATAATGATAAACTGCACCGGGCTTCCAAAAAGTTTGAGGTTATCAAAATCCCATTCGTGAATATCGGTAGGAAGATGACTCCTCCGCGGCCTCGGTGCATTACGTTACGTTGCATGACACTGGGCCGCTATCTGTATATTTACACAGACGGCCTCTGTCCTCAAGAAAATAGGACGGGACACAGCTGTTTTGAATGCCACGGATAGAAGGCAGCGCCTGAAGGGGTCAGAGCACTAAAGATGTCTTCCCTTTTCTGCTCCGCTGGCATTCTCAAAAGCTCTTCCTGCACTTAAAGCCCCGTGCAATAAACATCAGGGGACGGAGGCCTCTCTCTCTACTGCTGAACTGTGATCCAGGCTCATCCTGCAGGGGTAGTGCACCTTGTAAAGCCTCTCCATGTCGTGGGTTTCTGGGATGAGAATAGCAGCACACTGCACAAGATCATCCTCAGACCACATGTGTTAGCGGCCCACTGTTTTCGCTACCCGGGTCCTGCTCCAAATTTGAACCGATTGCCAAACTCGGATAATGAAAGAAACAGTCGGAGCTGTTCCGTTTTGAAGAAAACCAATCGCCATTCTGGTCAGCAGGAATTTAAATGACCGTGATCCTCCAAAAACTAGCGTTGAGTGGCATATTCTTTATGATTGGACCTGAAATCATGAGTAACATGATTTGAGTGAGTGAGCAAAATATCTCCCATCAAAATATTATCAAAAATGTTGACATTTGACCACTAAGTGGTTGTCTTTATGAAGAAAAGGGGAGCAAGCATTGAACGGTACTATAAAACAGCAATATGCTTTAGATTTGGAAGCGCTAAAAGGGCCCATTAGAGTTATAGGGATGCGCTACGCCTTTGCTAACTCCACACAGACGAAGAAAAAGGGCTGTAGTTGATAAAACAGACTCTTGCTGTAGCCAGTTGGCAAGCAGGCAAGGACGCTGAAGCTTTAAACTAAGTGTTGAAGACATATTCTTTACAAATATTTGATATTCTGATGGAATGAGTTAAACACACCTCGAAGTGAGCACCGTCAAGTTGTTCGTCAGTTATCCACGTTGAAATGCAACTGTTTCTAGTTTTGCTAGGGGGATGTTGAAAATTGTGACACGAGGGGTTCAGAGGGGAAAGGGCCCACTATATATCTGACCAATTGAGAGCACTATACAAGTTTCTCCCATCTGTTAAAGCACACTCGGACATAAAGCAGCTCCGACAACGTGTTGCTGGACTCGATTCGTTTGCTATGAGAGCAAGCAACATGGGAGACGGGGGTCATTTTGGAGTTGTGGGTTGGATAGCAACCTGTAAAAAAGAAAAGAAAAGAGGAATGCTGAACTTTTGGGATAGCGATATATTGCCCACTAATAGCCATTCAGATTGAGTCATTTCACTTCTTACCTACCATGTGGAAACAACAGGCCGAATTTTGGTTCCCGTTTCCCAGTTTCTGCCGGAACAAATACGGACGAGAAGCTCAGTTACAGTCGATGGATTCCCGTTTTTATAAAAATTTTAGCTACGAGACTATTACAGTAAAAACAAAAAGAACCGGGTAGCGTAGTGGTCTATTCCATTGCCTACCAAGACGAGGATCACCGGTTTGAATCCCCGCGTTACCTCCGGCTTGGTCAGGTGTCCCTACAGACACAGTTGGCCGTGTCTGTGGGTGGGAAGCTGGATGTGGGTATGTGTCCTGGTTGCTGCACTAGCGCCTCCTCTGGTCGGTTGGGGCACCTGTTCGGGGGGAAGGGGGAACTGGGGGGAATAGCGTGATCCTCCCACATGCTACGTCCCCCCGGCGAAACTCTTCACTGTCAGGTGATAAGAAGCGGCTGGCGACCCCACATGTATGGGAGGAGGCACGTGGTAGTCTGCAACCCTCCCCGGATCGGCAGAGGGGGTGGAGCAGCGACTGGGACGGCTCAGAGAGTGAGGTGATTGGCCAGGTACAACTGGGGAGAAAAGGGGCGGGGGTCCAGAAAAAAAAGAACGAAGAAGAAAGTGGTGTCTCAAAATGCGTGATAACTTACATACGAGTTGAAGAATTACATTCATCTACTAACGAAAGTGTTTTAAGCACACCGGCGCTACTTGGAGAAGCAAAAGATCAATAGCAGGATACACCCACAAACTGTCAACACCGGCAACCTGATCGATATTTCGCCTTGTGTCTGAACACAGTTTTAGACGAGACTGCCAGGCCACCCACATGCTTGCTTGCCTATGATCCTGATCTGTCCAAGATCTTTCCATCCCGCCCTACTGGTTCCATCATCTGTTTTGGATCGCCCTTGTCCCTGAACCTTCCACTAGGTCAGCAACTTTTCAGCCCAAACCCTACTGGTAAAAAAAAAAAAAAAAATGTGGGTCAGGCAGGATGGGCCAGACTTAAGCTTTAGCGGAGGAATAGAAGAGTCCCCTCACACTGAGCTCCCTGTCCATGGGAGAGAGAGTAGTTCTCTTCAAGACGAGAGGAGGGACAAATCAAACAAATTTATTACTCTGTGGCCAGAAAGGTCAGGCTGTGACAAAAGCCCTCCTGTTGTGAGGAGGAGTGCTACGGAGTGGGCCGCCCAGACAGAGCCTGGTTGTCTACTGCAGCATTAGACATGGGTCAGGCTGCAGTGAAAGCCGGAGTGGAGAACGAGCCGAGGGTATAGAACCAGACCCTGTCCCTGATTGTTGTTGGAGCATTAGGTTTATTTGATTAGCCTGATTGCTCCAATTTCCCACTTAGAGCAAATGTGAAAACTTAACTCGATTGAGTTGAATTAAAGCAATTGTCAGGTGTCCAGTTCTGTTTTGTTCTAATCAAGGTTTTTTCTTCCCGAATAGTATTTTTCCACTGGAGATGCCGTCAGTTTTGTCTCCATCAACTGACCCTTTGTGCCTAGATGTCATCAGGCGGCGGATTTGTTTTTGGAAAGACAGGTGCTGGTGTGCGGATGAGAGGAAGTCTCGAGGGGGGCTCCCGTTTAAATGACGTCCTCTGGGAGCGAACGAGCCCCTCACGGAAACCGTCCGCGGCACCGCACTGGAATGCTTTTAGCTCTTGACTGCCCACTTCACTTTTCCGATGAGGCAGTCGGATGGAGATTGACGGAGTGAGAAATACAAACTGAGGGAAACAGATGAGAGATGGAGCATTGAAGACAGAGAGAGGAGTCTGTGATCGAGTGCATGAGAGCAGTGAGTGAGCGAGAGAGAAAGAGAGAGAGAGAGAGAGAGAGACCTACGTATAACAGGGTGACCCAGCAGCTCTTTGCTGTCTAGCCACAGCCCGGCGCATGCTGACAGATTTATTGCATGCAATAATCAGAGTATATATCACCCGGCTGTGCTCAGCACTGGCAGCTCCTGTAATTGGCTCTCACACCTGGAATTGACTATAACCAGTGCACAACTTAAAGCTCAGCCTGGAAAAGATGCTCTGTCATTTTAAAGGACTTATGTAGAGTAACAGTGACGGGCGGCTCGGTCATTTTTCCTTTAGAAAAGGGAAACTCAATAATCAGGAGAAAAGAAGAATGAATGAAAAAAATAATTTGATCTCTTTTCAATCATAAAGTCATCCATCCATCCGTTATCCGAACAGCTTGTCCTGCTCTCAGGGTTGCGGGGATGCTGGAGCCTATCCCAGCAGTCATTGGGCAGCAGGCGGAGAGACACCCTGGACAGGCTGCCAGGCCATCACAGGGCACACACACACACACACATACATTCATATATAGGGACAATTTAGTACGGCCGATTCACCTGACCTACATGTGTTTGGACTGTGGGAGGAAACCGGAGCACCCGGAGGAAACACACGCAGACATGAGGAGAACATGCAAACTCCACACAGAGGACGACCCAGGACGACCCCCAAGGTTGGACTACCCTGGGGCTCGAACCCAGAACCTTCTTGCTCTGAGGCGGCCGTGCTAACCCCTGCACCACTGTGTCGCCATCATAAAGTCTATTCTGGGATATTCATTGTCTTGCTTGAGTGACAAAGTGTTGAAAATCGACCTTCACTACTTGGTCTAAAAGCAGTGGAGTGCAGACAAAAGAAAGTAGGAGACTTCCAGGCAGCTCCATCTGTTAGAACGGTGGTCATATGGCCTCTGCTGTACTTCGGATGATGGCACCGGAGAGGACAGGTCGTCAGTGGCAGCATAAAACCCTGCAGTTTCCTTGGTTCTGCTGTCTAGCCGGTCAGATACCCGCGCTCCTGTTTGGTTGACTCGATGGAGGAATGGCCGACTGGTTGGCTGGATGTAGTGGGCTGGCTGGGGAGCATGGTGATCAGCATTCAGCTCACGCTCCGCGACACAAAAGGCTGATCAGCAATGCCGGGCAGCAGACAGGGGGTATTCACTGAGCTAAAATGCACCGCACTGCAAGACTAGCCAGCCCTGCTTGCCGCTCGGAGGTTCAGTGTCCTCGTCCCAGTGTTTGCTTGTCTAGTGTGGCGTGAAATAAAGTGAGCCCATACGTTGTGCCAGCAGAGCGTTGCAAAAAAAAAAAGCCTCTCGTAGGGCTAAACCTACAATCCTTAGCTACTGGATTAATTTGATAAACCACAAACTTCCTTTCTGTGGAAAGGAGAAATATATATGTACATTTGAAACTAGACATGTTTAGAAAAAGAAAACAATAAAAAAAAACTTCCAGAGGACATTATGTTAGTTAATATTAGGTTATTTGCTCTAGTTGCCCCTGTGGTTTATTTTTCTAATGGCTATTTACAGGGTTATGACTAGGGCTAGGAATCGGCAGGTACCTTCCGACACAGTAATACAGTTATATGTTAGTGCCGATTTGATGCATATTGCAATTTTTCAAACGTCACCATATATTGCATCCCAATATTGCAAATTTTTAAGGCTCCGTTCCCTCTTATCTACAGTGAAATGCAATAATACGAAGAAAATGTACAGCAAAATTAATTTATTTTAAGCCCCACGTGTTGCAGAGTATTGGAACGAGTACGTTTCCCTGAGTAAAACAATTAAAATTCAATCATTCGGGGATGTGGAAGTCATCACGTCAAGCCTCTTCAGTGCCGCAATCCAGGAAAAATGCTGTGATATTACAATCATCACAGCTTACTGTGGCAATTTCACACTGAATTGATCTCCCCACCCCACCCCCCACCCTTATCCCAGAAAGTTGAATTGGTTCATCTAAGTCATTTGGACAATCACTTAGACGAGCAATGAAATGTCTCTCCTATTAAACTTTGTGTCCGGAGAGATTTCTGCACCTGAATTATCAAGCGTGCATCGAGACCCCCCCCCCCCCCCCAGTCATGACATTGTGTTTCTCTGCAATTTCATCAGTCGAATAGAATCATGTGTTTTATAACTAAAACAATGCACTCTATCTAGAGTTAAGCTTGTGCAGAAATGGTGCTCCGTAAAGCTCTTCGAGGCTTTTCTTTTACGAGGGGCCTTTAGAAGCTTACTAATCACACATGTCAGAAGGAAGAGAACAGCCATTCATTCCCAACAATGGGGATTTTATGGTGGCCTTAGTGGTGGTGTGTTCACTACAATGAGCTACACCACAATGACTCTCTGTTTGTCCTGGTTGGCTGGCTTACTGACTGGCTGGTTGGATGAATTCACTCCCTCCACCTCCTCCGCCACCTCCTTCTCCATTTGCTGTAGTGTGACCCCCACTCCCCACTTTTTTTTTATCCTCCCTTTTTTTTCTCCCCAATTGTATGCGGCCAATTACCCCACTCTTCCCGAGCCGTCCCGGTCTCTGCTCCACCCCCCTTTGCCGATCCGGGGAGGGCTGCAGACTACCACATGTCTCCTCCAATACATGTGGAGTCGCCAGCCGCTTCTTTCACCTGACAGTGAGGAGTTTCACCAGGGGGATGTAGCGCATGGGAGGATCACGCTATTCCACCCAACCCCCCCCCCAAACGGACGCCCCAACTGACCAGAGGAGGCGCTAGTGCAGCGACCAGGACACATACCCACAGCCGACTTCCCACTCGCATACACGGCCAATTATGTCTGTAGAGATGCCTGACCAAGCCGAAGGTAACACGGGGATTCGAACTGGAGATCCCTGTGTTGGTAGGCAACAAAATAAGACTGCTACGCTACCTAGACGCCCTTTCCCACTTTTCTTATCCTTTACTTTCGCTCAAACATCAGAAAGCTATAACCTGCAACTCATGGGTCAGTGTGAGTAGAGAAACTAATGCCCCTTTTCCACTGCATGGTACTGGCTCGACTTGACTCTACTCTATTCGCTTTACTCTATTCTACTTTATTCGCTTTACTTTTTGGGATTTGGTTTTCCACTGCAGATAGTTTCCCCTCACAACAATGCCTCGCTGGTCATTTGTTGGCGTGTTGACTAGTTTTTCCTCCCTTGTTTACCAGCGCCCCACACGAGTGTTTTATTTTCAGAAAAATCCACAAGACCAAGTCTAAATGTGCTTCACATGAACAAAATATTAGTGTAAATAAGAGATTCGCTGACAAAAAATAATGTTTTACTTGGATAGATTATCAACTATAATACAAGTTTTACAAGATTCACTTTGGCATTTCCTGGTTATAAACAGAGCTGTTGAATTTCTCTCTGGCCAATCAGTGGTCAGATTCTATTTCTATTTAAATAAATATAAATGAACTTTATTTCTATTTTTCCTGGCCTCTGCAAGGACTTTATCTCTTCATGCTTATGCAGCATTCACTGAAACCCATGATTACTTTGTCTAATGTTTGGCATATTCCTATTCGGTGGCTGGCATGTCACATTAAAATTCCATTGCTCTGAGAAGCGATTTGTGACATTGCCCCAAAATAGTTTTTTTTTTCCCTCTCTCTGTCTTGAGGCAAATAATGTGCCCCACGTTTTTGGGCATTTCATCTTCATTTCTTTCTGCATTAATAATTGATGTATTCAAATGAGGTTTTTTTGAGGGTTGAATTGCCACTCTAATTCAGCAGAATACATTAGTCACAGCAGCCCAGAGGCCCCGGATAAGACGTTGTCTATCCTTCATGTCACCAAAGACGGTACAGTCTGTCTTCGTCAGCACTGTGCTGCTAACACATGCTTTGTTATTTCTGTTCAATGATGATTAATCATCCCAGCATCAAGGGGAACTTTGCAGACGTTTTCTTATTTATTTGCTTTCTTGTGCAAATTTCACTCGGGGAGGGGCGATAAATTCGTCTTGCACTGTTACCAATGGAGAGAATGATATTGTAACGAGAGGCGGGGGGGGGGGGTGCAGCCAGGACCCGCCGAAGCCGGGACTCGAACCCGGGTCTCCCGCATCACGGGCGACTACGTTAACCAGTCAACTAAAGGGTCCGACCCGTTAGCCAAGGGCTAGCGAGTCTAGTTATCCGTGCACGTTACACTACCACCCCCCCCTTTGGGAAGTGCGTCCCGACACTTCAGCATACCAGCTCCCTCACGCCTCTGGACACATGTGCTTCCGATGGCCTCTTGGTCTCACCATCCCACTTCTGACACCAATGTAGCGAATTCGGGGGGCAGCCCGAGAACTTCCGCAGCCGTGACGCGAGCCTTGATCTCCTGCACCACAGGCGACAATGTTAACCAGTCGACTAAAGGGTCTGACCCATTAGTCAAGGGCTAGCGAATCTACTTATCAGTGTACGTTACAATATAATTGGCAGCACTTCGCTAAACAGCATTTTGGTCATTGTCATCATGGAGGCCATGGACATAGGGCCATTACTGGCCCGCTAGGATGTCCATGAGAAGCGACACTAGACAAAACAGCTTGCCAGGAACATGTCCCCGAGGACTCAGTAGGCGCTCTGCAAATTAAAGCTTGGTGATGACACATACTTGGCGGACCCTTGATCCGGTCACCCAAACTCCCACCACATCAGATGATATTCCATGCTGTCATAAATAAAAGCATTTTTGTCTGTTGTTCTATAGGGCTACTGTCTTTCTAGGGCTACTGTCTTTCTTAAATCATTTTCTAGCAGCTAAATTGCGCTGTTAGGAAGACTTATGACTGCCCCTCTATTAGATATCTCTCAGTTCCCTCCGGTGTTTTCAGATGCATGTCGGTTTCACATGGCTGCACAATGTGTCGCTCCCGTGTGACTTATCGGGGGGAGGGGGAGGCTGGGCAGGGACATTCTGTAGTGAGATTGACATGCCAATATTTGTGTCCAGTTCCTGTAGGTTTTTATTTTTTTTTAATTTTTTTTATTTTATGGGGCGGTACGGTGGCTCAGTGGTTAGCACGATCGCCTCACAGCAAGAAGGTCCTGGGTTCAAGCCCCGGGGTAGTCCAACCTTGGGGTCGTCCCGGGTCGTCCTCTGTGTGGTTTGCATGTTCTCCCTGTGTCTGCGTGGGTTTCCTGCGGGTGCTCCAGTTTCCTCCCACAGTCCAAAGACATGTAGGTCAGGTGATCGGCCATACTAAATTGTCCCTAGATATGAATATGTGTGTGTGTGTGTGTGTGTGTGTGTCAGCCCTATGTGATGGCCTGGCGGCCTGGCCAGGGTGTCTCCCCGCCTGCTGCCCAATGACTGCTGGGATAGGCTCCAGCATCCCCGCGACCCTGAGAGCAGGATTAGCGGTTCGCATAATGGATGGACGAATGGATGATTTTTTTTTTTTTTCCCCATTTTATTTCTGGCAATGCGGCTGATGTCTTTGGTTCTCACTTTAATCTCAAATCCATGGAAGAGTTGCAAAGGGAAAACTTCTGATTATATGCCATCGGTTTTCAATCTCCTCTCAAATATCCAGTCTAATCTCATGTGTTTGACCACTGATTTGTGTCTGCCCCCGGTGACTCCTGGGAAGAGATGGAAGAGCCGGTCGAGCTTCAGTTTCAGATGGCCTTTCTAATGTGGGCGCCTAAAATAATTGCGCTGGGCAGCCCCGCTGATGCAGTTACATTAAGAGCTTAGACGTGACAGGGCCACAGCGGTAGGTCCGCCATCACGTGATCCCTGCTGCAGAGACGCTGAGCAACACAGATAGCGGCCCTGTTGTGCAGGCTCGCTTTTCAACTTATGAGGAAATTGATTTTGCTGTGGGTTCATAAGAAGTCTGTACGTTGGGCTGAATGCCAGGAATTACGCTAACACAGAGGCCCATTTAGCATAAGGGTGAAATTGGATAAAGGCATATGAAAAAAAAAGGCTGTTTTTTTATTTTTCTATTTTGCCTGTGTTGCCTTATTAAGTTGAAGTGACTATTTATGCTCCCAACCGCTGGAGGAAAACTGAATTATTTGATCACAGCATGGGAATAACCTACCGATTGGCTGCCTCTTTAAAGGCCGGAAACAACCACTGAGTTCTTAGCGGAAAAAGAAAAAAAATATTTTAATTTTTTGTGTGTCTTGTCCCTCCTTCTGGAGTTGGTGTTGGAGAGAAAGTGATCTTTTGTGGAAGGATTTGAAAACTGCGTGCAGTTAGTCGTGTCTTTTAATATGAACACCAGACCCGGTGCTGGTTTTGTTTTCTCTCTCCACAAAGACCACATGCCTTTGTTTGAGGTGAGTCATGTAGCGCTTGTCTAAAAATACCGAGGCCGGTAAAAGTTATTAGCATCTCCGTGCTTTGTTGATCGAGTTCTCATCAGTTTTCAGTGTTCAGCACAGAGGAGATGCAGATGCGGACGGCCTGTGAGCTGCACAGGAGGCCACCGAGTCTCACTCAACAGCCTTCCCTCTGCCAGTGTATTTCCAGTTACGCTGACATTTACATTTTACTCATTTGGTACGTGCTTTTATCCAAAGTGACTTACAAGAAATTCAGCAATAAAAATTCCAATGTTTGGGAGTGTCTGGGTGGCCTAGCGGTGTATTCCGTTGCCTACCAACGCTGGGATCGCCGATTCGAATCCCCGTGTTGCATCCTCCAGCTTGGTCGGGCGCCCCTACAGACACAATTGGCTGTGTCTGCGGTTGGGAAGCCGGATGTGGGTATGTGTCCTGGTCGCTGCACTAGCGCCCCCTCTGGTTGGTCAGGGCGCCTGTTCGGGGGGCAGGGGGACCTGGGTTGAATAGCGTGATCCTCCCACGTGCTACGCCCCCCTGGTGAAACGCCTCACTGTCAGGTGAAAAGAAGCGGCTGGCGGCGACTCATGTATCGGAGGAGGCATGTGGTAGTTTGCAGCCCTCCCCGGATCAGCAGAGGGGGTGGAGCAGCGACCGGGACGGCTCGGAGAGCAGGGTGATTGGCCAAGTACAATTGGGGAGGGGAAAAAAATTCCTATGTTCCCAACTGTCATCATGGAAGCACGACATAATAATCAACACAACTGAGGGTGTATGTCAAGCTGAGTGCGTTTAGCATAAGTGCGCCTTCGACAGGCGGAGGATAGGAAAATAAAAGTACAAAATGGGTCATTATGGCTGCTACTACTGCCACAAAAGAGTAAAATGGGCAAATCATGCCATGATCATCAAATGCCATGTGCTAGTAGAGAAGGGCTCGGTACTAGATGCCAACAACAGCCAGCGCCAGTTTGTAGTACATTTGAATTACTTGATAAGCCTTGTTGTCAAACAAGTGAAGACTTTGTAATAAAAATACAGCGAGTAATGCATCTTGTATGTTTACAGTGTACTCTTAACCTAAAAAGGGTTAACCCGCTATCTGCCCCAATCTGATGGAGCCACATGCTTAAAACGTGAAGGCGGGATGCGCGGGGGTGGGGTGGGGGATGGTGATTGGAGGTAGGAAAGGTTTCAGGGTCTTTTCTTGTTAGTGGTGGCCACATGATCCCGCTGTTCCTCTGGGAGTCGGCATATAGGCGTGCGGTCAGGAAGGAATGTCCTCCCGGCTGGAAAAGGTTTGCCGTGCACAAGAGAAGTCCGCCCTGCTGCCAGCGAGCGCCGCAGAAAGACGGGGGCCTGGCCAGCCACAGAAACCCAATCTTCCACTCCAGCTGGCCTCTTAGCCGGTAGTGGAGCAGGACCTAATGATCAAGACCTGCCTGGCCAGTAGTGGATTAATGAATTGTCATGGATAGGGGAGGTTCGCCATGAATTGTTGGGCAGTAATGCAAATGTGTCTACTCTACTGTGGGTGAATCCCCCTCATCCACTCTGAATGGGCTTAAAGGTCACCCCACTCTCTCTCTCTCTCTCTCTCTCTCTCTCTCTCTCTCTCTCTCTCTCTCTCTCTCTCTCTCTCTCTCTCTCTCTCTCTCTCTCTCTCTCTCTCCTCTATTCCTTGATTCTTTCCCTCTGTGCCTGACAAGAGGAGCACTTTAGGCACTTGCTCGCCTCTGACATATAAAAAAGGAGACCATCTGATAGGTAAACCCTCATGCACAGAGAATTGAGCAGAAGCTGTAAACAGTATGGGGTTTTTGACTGACTCGCATTGACTTTCGCCTGTGTTTTGCTGCCAGAGAAATCTGGTGTGGTTTCGAGGCAATATATATTGTCTCTGTCCTCGCTGGCTCCAGAGCAATGTGCAATGGAAAAAGAGTGCACTTGTCTCCAAAATGGCTTAGAAATGTAATTGAACCATAATTCCTCTTATGTGAGCATCTTGGGGTGGAATGAAGATCTCGCTTGACAAATGGGCCAGAAAAAATAAACTGGCATATCTGAGTCATGAAGTGGATAGCTGGGCTACCGGCTGTAAGCCTGCCGGTAGGAAGGCTGGAGCCGTTGTCGGTCCGACTACAGAAGCTAGAAAACCCCAATCATCTGCTCACTGACATCCAAGGCATTTCTATTATATCCCAGCTGATTATTTTTGTACCCTTTCCAACACGCTGCGGCCAGGTAGTATTCATTCTCCCTTGAGCCATCACGAGAGGGTCTTTCTTCTTCCTTACGATCCGTCTTCAGAGCTGATATATTTGGCCATTTGTTGTGTGCTGTGATTTCTGCACCTCCATAACAAGTTCCCCTTACGCTTTCTGCCTGTTACCGAGTAGCGGGGCAATGTTGGATGGGATCGGCTGTTCAGTCGGTCACTGAAAAAGCAGTATTTGTGACGGAGGCCTTTGTGCAATCGAAAATATTGTATATCCTGTGTTGTTCCTTTCATTCAATTCGATACGGTTTCATTTTTCTTGTGCTAGTATACCTAATTTAGAGACTTAAAAAAGAACATGGCTTGCTGTGCCTTCCGTCCTATTCCCCCCTCCCCCCAACACCCCCCCCAACTCTCTCCTTCCCCTGACTAATTGCGTGTGCTAATTGTGACCGTCATGAGGCCTGATTACAACCAGGTCCTCTTGGCTTGTTATCACATGTGTCGTGTACCATCCATCACGCTTTTAATTACAACGCCGCCGCCCCGCTGATGCCAGGCGCCGTCACCCTCCCTAGGAGACTCTCCATACCGCTGCCACACCATCAGCACCACCGCCTCCTTACCCCTCATAGAACTGACTCTATGGAGGGAAGGCCTGTCAGTCTGTCAGACACCTTATAGCAGTGACAAAGCCACAGGCATTTAAAGTTGAACCCAAATCCCTTTTTATGTCTAAAAACCTCGAACATGACATAATGAAATATTCAGCAACATGTTTTTTTTATTTGTAACTGACTAATATTGTGTTTTTTTTATACTTTTATCCATAACTGCTCTCAGTTGTCTCAAGAACTGAAGGGGCATGGTCTCGTCCTCATTAATATTCATGAGCTGACCTTAAAGTGACAGGTGCATGCAGGCGTTCGCAGTAATGGTGAACAGGGATTTGTATTTTTTCCCCCCTTTTTTCTCCCCAATTACCCAACTCTTCCGAGCCATCCCGGTTGCTGCTCCACCCCCTCTGCCGATCCAGGGAGGGCTGCAGACTACCACATGCCTCCTCCGATACATGTGGAGTCACCAGCTGCTTCTTTTCACCTGACAGTGAGGAGTTTCACCAGGGGGTGTAGCGTGTGGGAGGATCACGTTATTTCCCCCTCCCCCCGAACAGGCTCCCCGACCGACCAGAGGAGGCGCTAGTGCAGCGACCAGGACACGTATCCACATCTGGCTTCCCACCCGCAGACATGGCCAGTTGTTTCTGTAGGGACACCCGACCAAGCAGGAGGTAACACGGGGATTCGAACCGGCGATCCCCATGTTGGTAGGCAATGGCATAGACTGCTATGCTACAGGGACGCCCCAAATCATGTGTCTTCTTGTGTAATGAGTTTAGCAACAATAACAGTAAAAATAATAATAATAATGTGAATGGATGGATGGGTTTCCTTCAGGTGCTCTGGTTTCCTCCCACAGTCCAAAGACATGCAGGTCAGGTGAATCGACGTTACTAAATTGTCCCTAGGTATGAAAGTGTGTGTGTGTCCGCCCTGTGTGATGGCCTGGTGGCCTGTCCAGGGTGTCTCCCCGCCTGCTGCCCAGTGACTGCTGGGATAGGCTGCAGCATCCCCGCGACCCTGAGAGCAGGATAAGCAGTTCGGATAATGGATGGATGGATGGATGGATGGATGGATGGATGGATATTAAGTATTTGTTAATGCCCTTTCCTTAACCAAGTTGTAATAAGCTGAAAATAGAAGAATGCTGCATAATCAGTTAAATAAACCGGCATATGGCACAAAGGACATTACAGGCCCCAGTTGTCAGTTATAAAGAATAAATCATGTTCGTTATCGCTGTTAGGGAAAAGTACCCTATCTCCAAAACTGGAAGACCATGTCTGAAGAAAGCCTGGCATATTTTAAGATTGAACCCTGAATAGGTGTCTCCTCGCTGTGCCTCAGCGTCTGCTCCCTGTATAACAAATCCGCTCATCCGTCTGTCTCGCTTCCCCTCTGCCTCCGTCTAACCCCGATATGTTGTATTTGTCTCATTCAGAGGCGCCCAGCCATCGGTGATAGGCAAACACCGTGCTGCCATGTTGACTGTGGAGGTCTGCTTCCCTTTCCTCTGTGCACTGCCTTTTTGCCAACATGGCGTTCCCCTGCTGTGTGTCTGTATTGGTTTGTGGCTAAGGGTGTGGTGTTCTTGCTTAATCTCCACGTTCGCAGCTGTGAGAGCCGCGGCTGTGGCGGTGAAAACTGCCCAGAGGTTGAAGCTCACCCTGAGATTTTTCTGTTTGCGAATGCCACATGGCCACACTCTCCGGGGAAGCTGTAAGCAAATTCCGAGTTTCAGCTCTGGGCTACCTATATATTTTCTGCTTAGGCTGCAGTCGGAAAGAATAGCTGTGAGCCCTCCTCAGAGGATTGTTAATGTTCTGCCAGTAGAAATCCATCATAAACACCGTTTTCAGATCTCACAAATATTGAATGTGGCAGGGCGGTGTAGCGGCAGGACTGTGAAGTGGTGCAACATTCATTAATAGGACTGAAATGTCAGCATCCAGATTCGCACCAAGTATTCATTTTGAAAAGCCTGTTGCAGGAGGGTGGGCGGGGGGGTAAATTCTGTGCAAAATTGGTATACTAAGCTGTGACGGTTTTAATATCGCAGCATTTCCCCGAAATCGTAATGTTGAAGCCCAATGAATTTGATGGTGTGGTTTGATGTAACGATTTCTACTTTTGAATGTATGACTTTAATTTGTTTTACTGAGGGCATAATAATCATGTTTTAAGCTTTTGTAATACATGAGACTGAAAGTAAATCGATTTTTTTCCTTTACATTTTCTTTGGGGCGGCAGGGTGGCGCAGTGGTTAGCGCAGATTGCCTCACAGCAAGAAGGTCCTGGGTTCGAGCCCTGGGGTAGTCCAACCTTGGGGGTTGTCCCGGGTTGTCCTCTGTGTGGAGTTTGCAGGTTCTCCCCGTGTCTGCGTGGGTTTCCTCTGGGTGCTCCGGTTTCCTCCCACAGTCCAAAGACATGTAGGTCAGGTGAATCGGCTGTACTAAATTGGTGTGAATGTGTCTGCCCTGTGATGGACTGGCGGCCTGTCCAGGGTGTCTCCCCACCTGCCACCCAGTGACTGCTAGGATAGGCTCCAGCATCCCGCCACCCTAAGACGGATAAGGGGTTTGGATAATGGATGGATGGATGGATTGATTTTCTTTGGATTTTTGTTGTTTTCACATTTCACATGCTGTTTGTATCAATTTAGCATCTGGAACATCATTGTAATATCTAATCGAAAGTCACCTGCCAATTTCCATGTGTCATGTTCTCAGTATACAAACATCGTTTTGGTTCCTCTCTCTCAAAGGGCTTAACTATTTTCCATTCTCTTTACAGCCGTGCAATCAAGACCAACCAGGACCTGCTTCCAGAGACTCCCTGGACCAACATCTTCTACGATGACTTTTGGGGCACCCTGCTTACGCACAGCGGCAGCCATAAGTCTTACCGCCCCCTCTGCACTCTGTCCTTCCGCTTCAACCATGCGTTGGGTGGGGTGGAGCCTTGGGGTTACCACCTAGTTAATGTGGCCTTCCACGGTGCTGTGACGGGCCTCTTTACCTCCCTGGCCCGCTTGCTGCTGGGCGGCGGGTTGTGGAGCCTGCTGGCAGGCCTGCTTTTCGCCTCACATCCCATCCACACTGAGGCAGTGGCGGGCGTTGTGGGCCGGGCCGATTTAGGTGCTGCCCTGTTCTTCTTGCTTTCCCTGATGTGTTATATACGTCACTGTCGACTGCGGGGCCACGCGGGGCCCTGCCAGCTTGGGGCCTGGTTCCTTGTCAGCCTGGGCTGCGCTGCCTGCAGCATGCTATGGAAGGAGCAGGGGGTGACGGTCCTGGCCATGTCGGCGCTGTATGATGTCTGCGTTTTCCACCGCCTCAAACTGCGGCAGGTCGTCGTGCTCCTCTGGAAGGTAAACAACTTGACCTTGCCCTATGCTGTCATTTTTTTCCACACTCTGGTTTTCTACACACTCTCCCAGCAACCAATACTATTGCAAAATGCAAAAAGGAATGTCACTGTGTGTGTGTGTGTGTGTGGGGGGGGTATGGTTCTGGATGAGTGCTTGTGTGCTATTCACTTTTCATCAGTATATAATTTGAAAAATACCTGTATACATACAGGTGTATAATGGTCTTTTCAGAAGGAGCAGTTGAGGTGCGTAGTAATACATTTTTAATGAGAGGCGATGGGGCAGGTAGGGAGGCGCGGACAATCTGTCAGGCGGAGCGACAAGCAGGCACAATCCCGTGAAACTGTTGTGGTCGTGCTCGTCTGATGCACACGCCCACTCGCTGCTGGAGTTGAATTGTCTTGAACTTTTTCTATGTGATGCATAGTGTTACCCCACAGAATGGATGAGAGACTGATATTTCCGTGGTATGTGTGTGTATATATATACACACACACTGTGATATATATATATATATATTTATATATATATATATACACATACAGACTGCGTCACGTTGGCGAAGTGGTTAGCGCGGTCGCCTCACAGCAAGAAGGTCCTGGTGGGAGGAAACCAGAGCCCCCGGAGGAAAACCACGCAGACACGGGGAGAACATGCAAACTCCACACAGAGGACGACCCGGGACAACACCCAAGGTTGGACTACCCTGGGCCTTGAACCCAGGACCTTCTTGCTGTGAGGCGACTGCGCTAATCACTGCGCCACCGTGCCACCCACTGTGATTTCAAACATTCCCAAATCCTCTGAATAGTACACATGGCCATTGAAACTCTAGTTAATGGTCGCGCCCATATTTGCTTATGAAACCGGTCTTTGGTTTGGACCATTATACCACTGTATTGTTTTTAAGGGTGGGGATCCCTGCAGTCAGTTGAGACTGAAGAGGTCACTTAGATGAGAGATGAAACGTATCTGTCAATAAACGTTGTGTCCAGATGAACTGATTCAGCTTTCTTTGACTTTCTTACCTGAATTATTGAGCAATAGTGACCTTTTCCCAACATACAGCTGATTCTGTGGTGTTGTCATTTCATATAACGTTAATCAAATAGAAATGTATAGAAAATTAACGGGGGTATCTGTATTATACAACATTTTGCCCACATAGCAACCTTTTCCTAAAATATTGCTGGTTCTGTGGTGTCGGCGTATAGGAGCATGAAATGACACGTGTCATTGGTTTATTATCATATTACGTCACATATCACGTGACGGCAACACTTTCGCCATATGGAACACATGATACGGTGTTCCCCTCACTGCGTGATGCTAAACGTTTTCTAAACATTCAGAGTGACAGAATTTTTTGTTCAAGGTTTGATTCATACAGAAAAGCTATCGTTCGATATTTTACGATGGTTAATTTCTGCGCCGTTTCCGTGGTTCGAATCTGATCCTTGGCGCCATTAGGCCAGAACTTTGTAAAATTTATTTTGCAAACTGTTTTTCGAAGAGTGGGTCACGACTGCAATGTTTTATTTGCGTACGTTTTTCAGATTTTCGCTTAAAAATCCGTTCTCGTAAACACAGGTCGACAATGAGAGCTTCAGTGTAAACGGTGGTTGCTAAGGTCCAGCTGTCCTCCAACATGGCGGAGCTGTTCGTTGTCAATGAAAAAGTCACGTGACTGAGAATAACCCGTCATTGCTTTCAGTGGGTTTGGGCCCTTGGTCGTGTTTAATTCATTAGGGGTGTTATACAGTCCATTGTCCCCTGAGCTGAGTGTTTGTCTTTTTGAGATAAACGATATTTTAACAAGAGGAGCGTACTCAGTAGGTGTTTAAACTTTGCAACAAACCAACCCGCCTACCGGGAGGAGGGAAATACACGCCACACACGGACAGAAAAACCACTTTTTTCTGCCATTGTAAGACTTTTGCGCAGCGCCCGAGTGGATTAAAGCTAAAACGTCTACCTAATAAAAACCTTGTTTTGCCTGTCGTTCTGTCGATGTGCAACATCCTAGGCGGACCCTCGCACGAATGCGACCGAGTCTGACACGAAATGACAGAGGTCACGCCATTATAATGTCAAAGCCCTTACTAAAAGACTTCAGATGTGTTTAACTGTCGTGGTTTTCATGATACAAACTGAACAGAGGCGAACGGCTTCTCTGGTGATTATCGTTCATTCATAAAACAATGTAAGAAAACACAGCCCAGCCCTGGGAAATGTTTTATTGTCGCTTCATACTGTGATGATGATTTCCATGTGTGACTGATTAATCCTACTCTTGAAATTGTGTTTTTATAGTGGAGTCTTAACATTGGGAGACTATGGCACTCCCCGCGTGGCGGCGAGGTGAATCAGGCGAATTATTTTGGATTCATCCGGTGTTCCTCCGGGTCTCCTGCGCTGATGTGAGCAGTGATTGACTTGCTGGCTCGCCAAGTACGATCGACATCTGGGTTACTTTCAAGACTCTTACCCGAATATGTAACGTTTTGGTTTATGACACTGTCGCTGCCTGATCTGACTCAGCCATAGAAGGGAGTCGCGCATGCGCACGGTTGGCTCAGATTGGGCAGCGACGGAAAGCAGCGTTGGTTGAGTGATCAGGATCAGGAGGTCTTTATTTGTCGTCTCATTTCATGCACTTGCGAACATGAAATGAAACGAAATATCGTTTCCCCCAGCCCACAGCAGTGCAGCACAAAGACATATCCAAAAACTACAAGAACTACAAGAACACGCATACTAACTAACACATATGTAAACTAAAAAAAATAAAATAAATCACCGTCCAAGGGAATGAACGCCAGCCAGGATGACTGTCGGAACCACCGGTCTGCATGGGCTAGCAGTTAGCTTAGCCTACCCCGCTTCCACGTCCTGTCAGACCGCCCTTGGTGCTTCCTCCTCAGGCGCAGCTCTAGGCAAGGGTCATGTTCCTTGGGCCCACCAGATGCCGCAGACCACGCTCCCCCTAGCCAATCCAACGCCAGCTTGACACCTTTGACACACCTCCCCCCACTCCGCACGACGACACCAAAAACACCACAGTCAACGTCAGGCGAGGCCGCAACCAGACCGCCCTCGGTGTTATTGGAACTGCCGGTCTGCGTGGGCTAGCAGTTAGCTTAGCCTGCTCTGCTTCCTCATCCTTTCAGACTGCCCTCGGTGTTCCCTCCTCGGTCGCAGCTCCAGGCAGCGCCGTGGTGCCTGGGCCCACAAGATGCAGCAGACCAAGCTCTCCCAGCTAATCCAGCGCCAGCTCTCCCAGCCATTAAATGAAGACAAAACTTAAACGCAGATGTGGACAAAGACACGGCATGGACGGTACTGGGTGAGGCCGCCGCAAACGATGAATTCGCGCCGCCATCTTCCCACACTGGTACTGGGTGAGGCTGCCGCAAACGATGAATTCGCGCCGCCATCTTCCCACACCGCAAGCCAGGAATGATCTAGAGAGTGAATGGAGAGAGGGAGTGGCGGTAACGTGAACAAAGATTTTTCGAAGGTTTTTGATCACCGCAACCACAATAGGTCCATCATACAATCATAACTGTGCACAAAAAAAAAAGTCTGAAACATCCACTAGTGTGTGAGATTAGCAACTGAGAGTGTGTGTGTGTGTGTGTGTGTGTGTGTGTGTGTGTGTGCTCTGCGACCAAACAAATTATCTCCTGGCG
This sequence comes from Lampris incognitus, assembly GCF_029633865.1. Classification (NCBI taxonomy): domain Eukaryota; kingdom Metazoa; phylum Chordata; class Actinopteri; order Lampriformes; family Lampridae; genus Lampris; species Lampris incognitus. The sequence continues at coordinate 53,643,958 of NC_079216.1, read as the reverse complement.
GAGATAATGAGACATAATGGTGATAAAGTACGCTGTGTACAGCATGTCGAGCATTAGTTGTGGAATAATTCCTCACCATCCTTGGTTGTTTGGCATGTGAGTGTCTATCTCAGCACATCAACAACATTGTGAAATCCCTTTTCATAAGAAAAAGCTGACAACCTTTTGTGTGTGTGTGTGTGTGTGTGTGTGTGTGTGTGTGTGTGTGTGTGTGTATATCTGTAAGCCATTTTATTATTTCCAGTCGAAGCCGGCCATTATACTTTCCATCAACGGCTCCTTGTCAGTAGTACTTGTTTGCTGTCTAGACAACATGACATCCACAACTCTGCACCCGTCAGAACAAATTCAACCAGACGCGTGCACAAACACGACAAAAGATCTCCCGAGGAGCCAATGGGATTTAGGCTCTCTGACGCATCCAAGCAGAGGACAGGACTTTCTGAGAGATGCTGTGTGGCGAGGAGGCATTAGGGAATGCACAGAGGGAAAAGAGACTGGAGACGGGGGGGAGAAAGTTTGAGAGAATGATGGATTAGCATGAGAGACCGAAGAAAGAGACAATGAACAAATCGAGACCCTCTCTTTCTGGTGCCCAGCTCGGCATGGTAATGAAAAGTAAAGGGCCCGTACTGTCTTGCTCTCGATGCGGTTCTCTCATGAGCCTCTGCGTCCTCTGGACTACGGCCCATCCACTGACATTGGCAGACAGGCCCTCTAATAACTTTTCAGGCATGGCTAGGCCGGAGAGGGAAGCGGAGCCAAGAGGGGTTAAGAGGACCACAGGAGACGATACCTCACAGCTGACAGCTTTTCAGCTCTCTGATTGGAAACCTACCACACATATACAAATATCCCGCTGATCCCGTTGTCTTCTCATAACCGGAGCGGCAGATGGTTGCATCTCTGGCAAGGGCTAGTGCCTATAGATTTCTCTCATGGTTTGCCACGGTGGTTAATGCCGTGGCAAGCGTCACCAAGGGACATGTGCTATGCATACAGTACAGCAAATCCAATTTAGTTTTCTAACATCAGAATTCCACAGAGCGGTGTTTCTTGTTCGGGCACGGAGCTGCGCTTCTACAATTATTTAAAGATTGCAGCATTTTTACGAAATGCGTCCAACGAGCGTGTGTAGCGCATATCTATTGATATGACAGTGATGGCAGTCAAACACATACAAATATAATACAGAGAATGGCCTTTAAGTTTTGGAATGTTCCTCATTCATCGAATCGCCCATTCACACGCTACTATCGCGCTGTTCCACATTAGTTATGGCGTGTGTTTATTTCTTGCAAGTCGGAGCTGTGTTTCATCAGCAACGCTTCACAGCTTGGAAGCCGTTTTTGGAAATCGATTGAAACTTTGTTTAAAAACGGATTTAGGTGTTTTCCAGTTACGATCCGGATGAAGAGCAAACGCCGCTCCAATCTCTAAATGGGTTTCTACAGGTGTTACTTTCGCCATGCCAGCATACTCACACTTAAGCTCCCAAAGTGCATGTCAGGTCATACTTGGTTACATCATTGTGTGGTGCAGCCATTCAATCATTACACCAAATTTAAGGAAAATAAGAAATTATCACTGTGTTTGTGGGGGGGGGGGGCTTTGCTCTGGTTATAAAGCCAGCCAGCCACTCAGTCCAACTAAGAGAGAAGAACGCCTCTTTATTTTGTCATTATACAGTTAAAATGAAATTTGTCTTCTACATGTAACCCATCCTATTGTATCGGAGCAGTGGCAGCTGAAGCGCCTGGGGACCAACTCCAGTTCCTCTTTCCATTGCCTTGCTCAAGGGCACAGACAGGAGTATTAACCCTAACATGCATGTCTTTTCGATGGTGGGAGGAAACCGGAGCACCCGGAGAAGTCCCGCCGCAGACATGGGGAGAACATGCAAACTCCACACAGAAAGGACCTAGGATGGCCTGCTGGGGTTCGAACCCGGGACCTTCTTGCTGTGAGGCAACAATGCTAACCAGTGGGCCACCGTGCCGCTTTTTAAATGTGTGTTATAGAACGTACTGGACTGGAGAGGAGTACTAAGGCATCTTAGAAGGGCTGTGCATATCTACTCTGGCAGTTGCATCTACCCAGCAAAGGGGATCATTTACTTGTAGGGACTGCTGGCCTAATCCTGAAAGAAGAGTAATGAACTCAGAAGCTGTTGCAGCTATTTTTAGTAACTGGTTATTCTCGGTGCTGGGCAGAAAAAAAGGGGAAAACCTTTTGCAGCTAACCGGATGCCTTCTCTAGGGTCTTTCCTACCATAAAGCCTGAACCCCCCCCACCATTTTTCTTCGTGCTAACAGTGAATGACCTCATGTGTTATTTATGCATGCTGTGAATATTTGCAGTTGTAAATTTTTACTCCCCTGCATTAATCACTAATGATCAAGGAATAAAGATAATTATTTTATCATATGTGCAAAATGTTGCAGGACAGGGCAATACAGTTTGTTTTTTTTTATCTGGAAATATAATGACTCTCATAATATTCTTAACGTGCAACAATAAGATGGATGGATGGACGGATGGATTGCATTTATATGACATTTGTCATCTACCCTACTACTGTCAACATTACAAGGAAGCGCTGACAAATTACTGTCATCTTCACTTCCTTCATTTTAACTTGGCAAGCCCTCTCATTGTTGTGGGGCCTTTGTTCCCTCGATGTGGTGCCACATCGTTTTGTTCTGTGGTTGCAGTTCTTGCTCATATGTAGTGTGACTCATCTGTGGTGCAAAAACCATCGCTGCAAAAATGGTCATCTTAACGAGTCTTTAAACCTATGTTGAGAGTTAAAATCTGTTTTTTCCTCATAAATACGTGGAGGAAAATCTGCCTTTGTGATGAGATAATTCCCTTTTCCTTTTTTTTAAAGTCAGGGCAAAATCAGTAACCAGATTTAAATTTTGATGTCTGAAATATGAACGCACATATTTATCGGCCACACATCGCTGTCAGCCGATATTTGCCTTGTTTGACTGCCATCGGCCTATCACCAAATAAGATGGCGTTTACCGATGGCAGAGGCTGGTGTTTATCTGTGGCGTTGCATCAGTTTTGCGCCGGCTAAACGTTGTGTTGGTTTTTGGCAGTCTGACGCCGGGCTCACTCAGGAGGCGGAAGCGCCGCGAAATGCCGCGAAGCGCTGCCCGCTTCCTTTCGACGCCCATTTAAACCAGTTGGGTTGATCAGACAGGACGCGCTGCGGCCGGCTCGCGATCTGCAGCGATAGGCTCGGGCGTCTGGTCTGTTTTCTCCACCCACCGCGAGCGAAGCGGGCAAGAAACCCCAACGATAAGCGAGCAGACACGCGCTTCTGGCGTGAATAGCTTGGCTCCTGCTCGCGAAAGAGTTGGCCCATCTGCAGTTCAAGAGAAGATCCAATAGGTGGCGCTATAATACCAGCTATAATAGCCACTGGCACGACTCTGGCCTCACATACATAAGTGGGCAATGGGTGCTGTGCGCACGTGTTGTTTGTTTTCAAATAAAAGTGAAAGAAAATGTCGGCCAAAAAAAAACAAAACATCGGCTATCGGCCAGATCGTTATTTTGAATATCGGTATCCGCCGATAATTTTATTGTCGGCCCATCCCTAATCGGAAAATCTTGAACAAGATAAAATAAAACATTCAGCAACATTATTTTCTTTTTATTGCCAGATAGCATCCGGATGTGGGCCACTTCAGGCAATGATGCGGCATTGATGGCCTTCTCCTGGCCCTGACAAAATGGATGTGAGCCTGAAGTGGCCCATATGTATAATAGCAAATATGGCCCAAATATGCCAAATCAAATGTGGGCCTTTTTTGGCAAAGATGCGGTGCTCTCGGCAACATGTAATCTGGATGTGACCCTGAAGTGGCCCGTGTGGTAAATGGTGAATATGGCCCAAATATCACAAAACAAATATGGGCCACCTTTGGCAAATATGTGGCACATGCAGCATTGCTATGGCTTGGTTCTGGCCCAGATCTGGCAAACAGGAGCGGACCGCCCAAGTGCCATCATTCCACGCGGTATGTGAGCCGGATGAAAGTGTCAGTGTGGGATGAGTCCGGGCCACAGCAATTTCGCTATCTGGGTTTGTAACTGACTTTTATATTCTTTTTTACATCTTTATCTAAAATTATTCTGTCATACAACTCACCATACGCCTTTTCCTTTGCCTTTGCCACCTCTCTTCGCTTTACGCTGCATCTCCTTGTACTCCTGTCTACTTTCTTCATCTCTCTTACTATCCCACTTCTTCTTTGCCAACCTTTTCCTCTGTATAATTTGCTGTACTTCCTCATTCCACCACCAAGTCTCCTCGTCTTCCTTCCTCTGTCCTGATGATACACCAAGTACCTTCCTAGCTGTCTCCCTCACTATTTCTGCAGTGGTTGTCCAGCCATCTGGCAACTCTTCACTACCACCCAGTGCCTGTCTTAACTCCTGCCTGAACTCCACACAACAGTCTTCCTTCTTCAACTTCCACCATTTGATCTTCGGCTGTGTCTTCACTCGCTTCCTCTTCTTGGTCTCCAAAGTCATCCTACAGACCACCATCCGATGCTGCCTAGCTACGTTCTCCCCTCTCACCACCTTGCAGTCTCCAATCCCTTTTAGATGGCGCCTTCTACATAAGATATAGTCCACCTGTGTGCTCTTTCCTCCACTCTTGTATGTCACCCTGTGTTCCTCCCTCTTCTTGAAATATGTATTCACCACAGCCATTTCCATCCTTTTTGCAAAATCCACCACTATCTGTCCTTCCACATGTCTCTTCTTGACTCCATACCTTCCCATCACCTCCTCATCACCTCTGTTCCCTTCACCAACATGTCCATTGAAGTCCGCTCCAATCACCACTCTCTCCTCCTTGGGTACCCTCTCCACCATGTCGTCCAACTCACTCCAGAATTCTTCTTTTTCATCCATCTCACACCCAACTTGCGGGGCATATGCGCTGATAACATTCAGCAATAAACCTTCAATTTCCAGCTTCATACTCATCACTCTGTCTGACACTCTCTTCACCTCCAGCACGCTCTTGACATACTCTTCCTTCAGAATTACCCCTACCCCATTTCTCCTCCCATTCACACCATGGTAGAAGAGTTTGAAGCCACCTCCGATACTCCTGGCCTTACTCCCCTTCCACCTGGTCTCTTGCACACACAGTATGCCTACCTTTCTTCTTTCCATCATATCAGCCAGCTCTCTCCCTTTACCAGTCATAGTGCCAACATTCAAAGTTCCAACTCTCACCTCCACATGCCTACCCTTCCTCCTCTCTAGCTGCCTCTGGACATGCTTTCCCCCTCTCCTTCTCCTTCGCCCAACAGTAGCATAGTTTCCACCGGCACCCTGCTGGTTAACAGTACTGGTGGCGGTCGTTGGTAACCCGGGCCTCGACCGATCCGGTATGTAAGTCTTATTTATGATCCGCATATTTGATTTGGCAAAGATTTTACGCCGGATGCCCTTCCTGACGCAACCCTCCCCATTTGTCCGGGCTTGGGACCGGCACTAAGGATGTACTGGCTTGTGCATCCTCAGTGGCTGGGTTATAATTATTCTCAGCTTTATCTATAATTATTCTCAGCTGTCTCCAGAACTGTGAGGACGTGGTGTGGTGTCATTGATATTCATGAGCTGCCCTTTGACTGACACGTACAAGCAGGGGCTGGGGGGTACGGGTGAGCCTCAGACAAAAAGATCGGCTTAGAGAAGTCGAGCTAAGGGGAGCTCATTTGAAAAGAGATAAATGGAAAAACTGAATTCTCTCTTTTATGCGCACGCGCGCGCACACACACACACACACACACACACAGGCACTTTTTTCTTCAGCAGAAAGAGTACAAAATGCATGATAGTTGGAATAATAAGTGATGTTGGAAAATATTAGTGTTGCAATTTTGGTTGGACTTGAATACAAATCAAGCTGTTTGACACGTGTTATCTAATTCAGTTTTCTCTCTACATCAATTTTCTTAATACAAGAAAACAAACTAAATTATCTATTTGTGGAATTTATCAGTTGGTTTTTAAGAAAACTAAGAATTTAAGACAGAATGGGACTAGTGCAGGGCGCCTTGGATGGCCCAGTGGTTAGCGCGGTCGCCTCACAGCAAGAAGGTCCTGGGTTCAACACCCCCCCCCTTCCCCCAGATAGTAAAGAATCTTTGGCCCAAATATGGCCCACATCTGCAGTTATCTTACGGACCACATTTGGTCTTGAATGATGGCATTGAATCAGGGTGAGTTTGGCTGCCTCAACTCAGCCACACTTGGGCCACATCTGGGCCACATAGTATGTGCTGTAACCCAAGTCAAGCCTGGCTCATGTCTGGCCCACACAACACTTGCCGTAACCCAAGTCAGGCCCAGCTTGTGACATTTGGGCCACGTCTGGCCCACACAACAGTTGCCAGTGCCGTAACTGAGCCGTAAGTACCAAAAGTGCCCCAGATTAGGCCCAAATGTGTCTGCTATTTAGGCCGTAGTCCAACCTTGGGGGGGGGGGGGTCATCCCAGGTCATCCTCTTTGTGGAGTTTGCATTGTCTCCCCGTGTCTGCATGAGTTTCCTCTGGGTGCTCCGGTTTCCTCCCACAGTCCAAATACATGTAGGTCAGGTGAATCGGAATTACTAAAATTGTCCCGAGGTGTGAATGTGTCGGCCCTGAGATGGGCTGGCAACCTGTCCCAGGGTGTTTCCCTGCCTTCTGCCCTATGACTGCTGGGATAGGCTCCAGCATCCCCGCGACCCTAATAGGGATAAGCGGTTTGAAAATGGATGAATGGATGGGACTGGTGCAAACTATCCACTCATATATGATGTGCAGTCTCCTCTCTGTGCTTCTCTGTTCTCTCCCACTGTCAGTGGAGTGAGGCAGTCACATTGACTGATGATGAGGATGGAGTGTTTAGCGTAAGAGAGAGCCTTGAGCGGTGAATTGTAATGTTGGAGCTGACAGAGCACAAATAAGTCCTGGTTTGAGAGCTCTCAGATGCTGACAGCTTGAGGATGACACTTTTTGATGAAGGGCTTTTCAAACTCAGTTGTGCCAATCGGTTTCCACTGAGAGGGAAAGTCAAATTGTTACTTTAATGTTCTGTGATGAGGGGCGTCTAGGTAGCGTAGCGGTCTATTCCATTGCCTATCAACACGGGGATCGCCGGTTCGAATCCCCGTGTTGCCTCTGGCTTGGTCGGACGTCCCTACAGACACAATTGGCCGTGTCTGCGGGTGGGAAGCTGGATGTGGGTATGTGTCCTGGTTGCTGCACTAGCGCCTCCTCTGGTCGGTCGGGACACCTGTTCGGGGGGAGGGGGAACTGGGGGGGGGTAGCACGAGCCTCCCACGTATTACGTCCCCCTGGTGAAACTCCTCACTGTCAGGTGAAAAGAAGTGGTTGGCGACTCCACATGTATCTGAGGAGCCCCCCCCCGTTCCGGGGGGGGGGCAGTAACCGGGACGGCTCGGAAGAGTGGGGTAATTGGCCAAGTACAATGGGGTAGAACAAGGGGGAAAATCCCCAAAAAACGTTCTGTGATGAGAGGAAAACAAAAGTATGAAGGCGTTAACAAGGGAACCGTGGCTGTGTCACAACGTTTTCGTCGAGTACATAAAAGCCATCTTTAAAAGGTCTGAAGAGCCTTGCTTCTTGCATGATAGACAGGCCCTAATGGGACTGCCGAGTGTTTTATCACTGAAGCTCTACTCCGCTGAAGTCATCTGACATTTAATGTTCGAAAGCTGAAATGGGCCCGCTTATCTGATTGTGGCTCTCAGTCAATTACATTACAGTTTTATATCTGCTGCAAATCTCCCGTTGTGTCATCGTGGCTTCTGTGTGCAGCTTGGAGGAAGTAGGCAGCCAGAACCAGGAGCTTCGCAGAAACTGCGTGTACGCCAAGCAGTCCATAACTCATTTTCATCAGTGATTTAACTGCGGTGTTCCTGCTAAATATTCAGAGGGGAGAGATAATATGTGCATATTATCCAGATTTGATGGTAATGTATTACAAAGGTTGGAGTTTGCATAACGGGCCTTGCAGTGGAACAATGATAAGCTTCAGTTTGTCATGTTTAAAATGAAAGTCGTTTAAATATCGGGTCCGATGCAGTTGTTATTTTGAACAGGGTTTTTTTCCCCCTCCTTTTTCTCCCCAATTGTACTTGGCCAATTACCCAACTCTTCCGAGCCGTTCCGGTCACGGCTCCACCCCCTCTGCCGATCCGGGGAGGGCTGCAGACTACCACATGCTTCATCTGATACATTTGGAGTCGCCAGCTGCTCCTTTTCACCTGACAGTGAAGAGTTTCACCAGGGGGACGTAGCGCGTGGAAGGCTCACGCTATTCCCCCCAGTTCCCCCTACCCCCTGAAAAGGCGCCCTGACCGACCAGAGGAGGCGCTAGTGCAGCGACCAGGACACATACCCACATCCGGCTTCCCACCCGCCGACACAGCCAATTGTGTCTGTAGGGAAGCACGGACAAGCTAGAGGTAAGAAACACAGGGATTCAAACCGGCGATCCCCGTGTTGGTAGGCAACGGAATAGACCATCGCGTCACCCGAACTCCTCAGTTTGTTATTTTAAGGTGTGTACATGTACGCTATCTGTCTTCAGCATATGCTTATCCGTGTAATCTTGTGCTTTCGTAAGCTTTGGAGCTGAAATGGGTCCAGTCCTTTCCATGGATCTTGATTAAAATGGCTCTGGTTAAAAATGCCATCCTTGAACAGACATGCCACATTATATTCTTCAATGTATCACTGTACTCGTACCGTACATTAATCATGTCATATATTCAAGCTCATATTAGTGCAGCCTACCCCCCCCCTTTTTTCCCCCTCCCAATTGTACTTGGCCAATTACAGAGGTGGACAGCCCGGCTTCAGAAAGTAAAAGTCCTGCCACATATTTGTTCCACCCATGCACTACACCAGCTGAATTTAATTAGCACACCACCTCTGCCAGGTAAATCACCTTGTTTAGTGGATGGCTAGAACAAATACATGGTAGGACTTTTACTTTCTGAAGCCGGGGTGTCCACCTCCAGCCAATTACCCCACTCTTCCGAGCCATCCCGGTCTCTGCTCCACCCCCTCTGCCGATCCGGGGAAGGCTGCAGACTACCACATGCCTCTTGCGATACATGTGGAGTTGCCAGTCGCTTCTTTTCACCTGACAGTGAGGCGTTTCACCAGGGGGATGTAGCGTATGGGAGGATCACGCTATTCCCCCCCAATTCCCCCTCCCCCCTGAACAGGCGCCCCGACCGACCAGAGGAGGCGCTAGTGCAGCAACTAGGACACATACCCACATCCGGCTTCCCATCCGCAGACACGGCCAATTGTGTCATTAGGGACGCCCGACCAAGCCGGAGGTAACACGGAGATTTGAACCGGCCATCCGCGTGTTGGTAGGCAACAGAATAGACTGTCGCTACATTTTTATTTTTTAACTGCTCAAGTAAACCTTTTTAAATGACCACTGGGATTTAGCTGCTTTTTGTACTTTTTGCGCCGCCACTCAACCCCGTCTGCATGCCGACCGTTACAAAGCATTGCTTCTATACTCCCTGCTAGGGCCATGTGCACTGAGGATGGGGAAGGCAGAAGGTTGTACAAAATAATGAAAGTGGTGGATCAAAAGAATCGGCTTATTTCACACTCTCAGGCGCATTTCTATACAGCGGTCTCAGAGGTGTTCAATATGCACATTTCATTGCATTTTTATTGTCGCCACGGAATCGGCCCTTCTATAGGCGAGCACATGCTTGTGCTTTATTTTGATTTGATTTGATATCGAACATGCTGATTTTCTCTGTCCTTGCCAGCCTCTGCATAGCAGACATCCATATCTCTTCACACCTCGCCTCGGGCGTGGGCTGCGCCTCGATCTGTCAGCTGTCAGCCTTTTTTGCACTCATCTGTGCGCACACACACACACACACACACACACACACACACACACACACACACACACACACACACACAGATAGAGATGCACACTGGTGCACTTACACGTATCAAACACAGGCGCACACAACAAACACTCACACACTGTTGGTTTTTCAGTTGCAGATAAAAGGTCACTCACAACTGGCATATAACCTTTGTCTAGTTGATAAAAAAAAACATGGTTAGTTTTGAAGTGGATAAAATGCAACTCTCCAACAGCACTCACAAACTGAATGAGTACTTATTTTTAATGTGTTGGTCTATTTGATAAGATGCTTAAGATGTTTCAAGTAATTACTGTTTGCATTAATTTCTCTTGGATATCAGTACACTTTGGCTCATAGCAGGCACGGTGGCCCAGTGGTTAGCGCTGCCGTCTCACAGCAAGAAGGTCCTGGGTTCGAACCCCAGGCTGTCCCAGGTCCTTTCTGTGTGGAGTTTGCATGTTCTCCCCGTGTCTACAGTGGGTTTCCTCCGGGTGCTCCGGTTTCCTCCCACCATCAAAAAGACATGCATGTTAGGATTAATACTCCTGTCTGTGCCTCTGAGCAAGGCAATGGAAAGAAGAACTGGAGTTGATCCCCGGGTGCTGAAGCTGCCCACTGCTCCTACACAATAGGATGGGTTAAATGTAGAAGACACACTTCACTGTAACCTACCAGCCCTGTATCACGCCAAAGCGTGTAATACACCCGCCGGTCCAATGTGTCAGTGTCACGGTTTGCCTCGCTCTGGCATGAAAAGTACACGTGTGTATGAGGGTGCAGTGCCAGCAGGGGGCGATGATTAACGCAATGCCAGCAACTCCTCATGGAGGAATAGAAGCATAGAGCATTTTTCAAAATCCCTCCCCTAACCCTAACCCTAACCCTAACCTGCCTTCACCTCTTAATCATCACCCCCTGCTGGCACTGCACCTTCGTACACGTGTTTACTTTTCACCCCTGAGCGAAGCAAACCGTGACACCGACACGTTGGACCGGTGGGTGTATTACATGCTTTGGCGTGATACCGGGTTGCAATTGTAAGAAGAACTGGAGTTGGTCCCCAGGTGCTACAGCGGCCCACAGCTCCTATGCAATAGGATGGTTTCAATGCATATGACAAATTTCACTGTAACCTACAATGAGAAAAAGTGGCTTTCATTTCATTCTTTTATAAATGTGGATAGATGTGAGGACCCTGCTTGGTCATTATATTGGAGTGAGTACATGTTGAGTTAAACTGACCCAACTGCGGATTTGGTCTGTTTCAACCCATAACAAGGAGTTGATTAAGTGACCTTTGTACACGGTGAAGAGGATTATACAGCAGGATGGAGTTCTCGCCAAACAACAATTACCCTCAATTTGGTTAAAAATGTTACAGGCCACTATTAGCAGTTGAACTGAAATTATGATGAATGTGTCATCATCTTTGCAGGGCAATGGTTTGCCCCTCTAATGGCAGAGAGGGATCTCAGCATTTGACTGAACTGAGGTATTTTTAGCTTTCCAGCTTCATAAAGCACCAATCACCTCTTCAACTAATAGGTCCCTTTACGCCACCCCCCAAAAAACACAGGCCGGTATTATTGGATTGGCCTTTAGTAATGTGTGGGGACATCGAGTGAGTTATGACTTTTTGCAAAGACTGCTGAAGACTCATTTCCTCAGCACGCCGGGGTAGCAGACCTGAGTGATGTGAACAGTTTCCTGCTGCTGGGCACCGGTCACCCAGCCGCAGGGCTGCGCACAGCAAATTACTCGGCATAGATCCCGAACAAGAAACAACCACTCTTTGCAGATCTTTAAAAAGTAAAAAGTTTCACTTCATAAATAAAACAAGTACACCTCAAATCTTCATTCTTTTGTTTTTTATTTGATGTTGAACTTGTAAACTGGCCACAAACATGCCGACACGTTGCAGCTAACTTTAAAGCCTCGATTAGGGCATCCCTTCTGCTTTTTCAAGACTTCTGTGTCATTTTTGGCAAAGCATCCAACTGATGACTTTGAGAATTGCACTTGACTTGCTTTTAATTCTATATCTAACAAATGACCTTTCTTTGGGTGGCACCGTGGTATGGTAGTTAGTGCTGTCGCCTCACAGCAAGAAGGTCCTGGGTTCGAACCCTGGAGTTCTCCAACCTTGGGGAGTCATCCCGGGTCGTCCTCTGCGTGGCGTTTACATGTTCTCCCCGTGTCTGTGGTGGGTTTGCTCCGGGTGCTCCGGTTTCCTCCCACCATCAGAAACACTTGCATGTTAGGATTAATACTCCTGTCTGTGACCCTGAGCAAAGCATGGCAAGACAAACTGTGGTTGATCCCCTGGCACTGCACGGCGGCTACCCACTGCTACTAGCTACACAGCTAGAATGGGTTAAATGCAGTGTAATTTCCCTACAGGGATCAAGAAAGTATCTCAAAATCAAAATAAATTCTTCAACCCAGTTTGTGGCCAGTATATCGACTATGGCAACTATACTTTTGGCCCTGTGATAGACTGGTGGGGCCCTGTGATAGACTGGTGGGGCGCTGTGATAGACTGTCGGCCCGTCCAGGGTGTCCTCCCCCCTGCCACCCAATGACTGCTGGGATAGGCTACAGCATCCTGCCACTCCAGTTGGAATAAGCGGTTTGGATAATGGACAGATGGATGGAAAATCAAAATCAAAAACAAAACAAAAATTAAATCACTAAAAGTATCTTTTCATCAAGCGCCATCATCAGCATCATCATCATCATCATCATCATAACTGTTGACACAGAGTAATGTACGTAGAGTAATTACTCAGAGTAATTAAAAGAAGGTTAGATTGTATCAGTGTTTGATGTAAAAAAAAAAGGTCATTACTTTATAGCCTACATGCTCATATCCAGTGTTTCCCTCACAGGAATCTACCAAAGGAAAAAATAAGAGGTGAGTGGTTAAGGTGTGAGATATAGAAAGCGAGAGAGAGAAGGGATGACAGAATGTGTGGAAGTAGTGTGTTTAAATATAGGCAGAGAGAGAGAGAGAGAGAGAGTAAGTGAAAGTATGTGTGGGAGGAGGGGTTCCAATACCTTTCATAAAGAAAGAAAAAAAAAACGTGTTGGGTGAACGGTGAGGCTGAAATCAAAGCTCTTGGCAGTCTCTCGCGTTCAGTCTCAGCGGGAAGATTTTTATTGAGAAACTTGCGAGAACTAATGGATGTTTTCAGTTGCCTCTCAGCCCTTTTTATGGAGAACACAGAGCTGCTATGGTCATGAGCTTTGGGTAGTGACCGAAAGGGTGATATCGCGGATACAAGCGGCTGAAATGAGTTTCCTCCGTAGGGTGTCTGGGCTCAGCCTTAGAGATAGTTTGAGGTTCTCGGACATCCGGAGGGAGCTTGGAGTAGAGCCACTGCTCATTCGCGTCAAAAGGAGCCAGCTGAGGTAGTTCGGGCATCTGATCAGGATGCCTCCTGGGTGCCTTCCTTTGGAGGTTTACTGGGGACGGCCAACTGTGAGGAGACCCCGGTGTACACCCAGAACTCACTGGAGGGACGACATGTCCAATCTGGCTTGGGAACACCTTGGGATCCCCCAGGAGGAGCTGGAGGGCGTTGCTGAGGAGAGGGATGTCTGGAGTGCCCTACTTAGCTTGCTGCCACCACGACCCGACCCCGGAGAAGTGGCTGAAGATGAAAGATGAACATTAACCTCTAGGAAGCAGCTTTCTATGAACATAAACACTGGTTCTTCAACCCAATTTGTGGCCAGTATGTCGACTATGGTGACTATACTTTTGGCAGCACGGAGGCGCAGTGGTTAGCCCTGTCGCCTCGTAGCAAGAAGGTCCTGGGTTCAAGCCCCGGGGTCATCCAACCTTGGGGGTCATCCCAGGTCGTTCTCTGTGTGGAGTTTGCATGTTCTCCCTGTGTCTGCGGTGGGTTTTCGCCAGGTGCTCCGGTTTTCCCCACCATCAGAAACACATGCATGGTGGTCTATTCCATTAACTACCAACATGGGGATTGCTGGATCGAATCCCCATGTTACCTTTGGCTTGGTCGGGTGTCCCTACAGACACAATTAGCCATGTCTGCGGGTGGGAAGCCGAATGTGTCCTGGTCACTGCACTAGCGCTTCCTCTAGTCGGTCAGGGCGCCTGTTTGGGGGGGAGGGGGAACCGGAAGGAATAGCGTGATCCTCCCTCGCGCTATGTCCCCCTGGAGAAACTCCTCACTGTCAGGTGAAAGAAGGGGTTGGCAACTCCACATGTATCAGAGGAGGCATGTAGTAGTCTGTAGCCCTCCTCAGCTCGGCAGAGGGGGTGGAGCAGTGACTGGGAAGGCTCAGAAGAATGGGCCGGATATAATTGGGGAGAAAAAGGAGGAAAAATCACACAAAAAAACCCCAGACATGCATGATAGGGTTAATACTCCTGTCTGTTCCCCTGAACAAGGCAATAGGAAGAAATAACTGAAGTTGGTCCCCGGGTGCTGCACGTGGGCTGCCTGCTGCTCCTAGCTACACAGCTAGGATGGGTTAAATGCAGAGTGCAATTTCCCCATGCGGATTAATAAAGTATATCAAAATCAAAAAATGGGACCCTGCAGCATATTTCACAGCTGGGGCATCCTCTGCCTCTTTCAACCCAGGAGGTAGCCGGAGGATTACACTCGGAGCTTTTTGTGGTGTTCTTGCCAAATGACCTTTACATTATGGATATCATTCAAACTGTCTTTGGGCTTTATAACCGCATTTATTTGCGATCGTAGTTTTAGGCTGTTTCCAAACAAACAATTTATAGCATGTTCAACATCGCAGACAACCATTACCTTCTGTTGTGTAACCGTTCTTTATGTGGAAAAAAGTGATTTTTACGAGCTTATTTTCTGCATGGCACTAGTTAATTGGTTCATTTGCAATAAGAGACACTAAAGTCGCCACAATTAGAGCATGTAATTAAGTGGAGGAAGGAATGCGGTTCAATATGTTCTCACAATGTTTATCCCATATGCGATGAATCGTCTTTCCTGAAGACTTGGCAATTTGCATGTATATTTCCACAACATGGTGGGCGGCACAGTGGAGCAGTGGTTAGCGCGGTCACCTCACAGCGAGAAGGTTCTGGGTTTGAGCCCTGGGGTAGTCCAACCTTGGGGGTCATCCCGGGTTGTCCTCTGTGTGGAGTTTGCATGTTCTCCCCGTGTCTGCGTGGGTTTCCTCCAGGTGCCCCGGTTTCCTCCCACAGTCCAAAGACATATAGGCCAGGTGAATCGGCCATGCTAAATTGCCCCTAGGTGTGTGTGTGTGTGTGTGTGGGGGGGGGGGGGGTCAACTACAGCCAGTGTAATCCTCTGGCTGTGTGATGGCCTGGCGGCCTGTCCAGGGTGTCTCCCCGCCTGCCGCCCAATGACTGCTGGGATAGGCTCCAGCATTCCCGCAACCCTGAGAGCAGGATAAGCGGTTCGGATAATGGATGGATGGATTTCCACAACACAAATGACTTTGTTAGTTCACCATAAAGTAAACGCTGAGACAAGTATGTGACAGTCAGCTTGGCCTACACACAAACACAGCAATGGAAAAAAAGAGTAGGATGAAAACGAGATGTGGCCGGACTGTTGATTTTGTGTACACATCTTCACGACTATGGTCAAGATACGTTTCTTTGGATGTGTGGTCCTCTGTTTTGTTTAGCAAAAGAAATGAAGGCCTAGTGTTCTCTTGTTTTGGAAAGGCCCATCAGTGGCGGCTGGCCAGTACAGGGTGCTGGGGTGCCGCCCCCTTCAAATATCAAGAGATGCAGGGCACCCAGGTAGCATAGCGGTCTATTCCGTTGCCTATCAATATGGGAATCGTCAGATCAAATCCCTGTGTTACCTTCGGCTTGGTCGGGCGTCCTTACAGACACAATTGGCCGTGTCTGCAGGTGGGAAGCCATATGTGGGTATGTGTCCTGGTCGCTGCACTGGCGCCTCCTCTGGTCGGTCCGGGCCCCTTTTCAGGGGGGAAGGGGAACTAGGAGGAATAGTGTGATCCTCCCACGCGCTACGTCTCCGTGGTGAAACTCCTCACTGTCAGTTGAAAAAGAAGCGGCTGGTGACTCCACATGTATCGGAGGAGGCATGTGGTAGTCTGCAGCCCTCCTCGGATCGGCAGAGGGGAGTCGAGCAGTGATCGGGACGGCTCAGAGAGCAGGGTGATTGGCCAGGTACAATTGGAGAGAAAAGGGGGGGGGGTAACAAGAGATGAAAATCTACTTAAACATGTTAAATATAATTTAGTTGTATATGCAAATAATTATGAAATAAAAGTGTTTTCAGTCTGTGAGCGCCTGTCAGCAGCCATTAAATATTCGTTCCAAATGGTATTTGGTTGATTTCTGTCTGAATATATATACTTCCTGGGTGAGGGGCGCTGGCCAAACGATACCTTATGTAAGCCCTCAAACTTTTGGCAAGCAGGTGTCCTGAGGCTGCTGTCTGATTGGTTTCTTCAGATTTTCCATGGGGCACAGAGACACTCACACTTATATTGGCAGCGAATTGGTATTGTTTTAATGTTTTTTGATCTAATGTGATTGGACAATTCTCGTGGCTGTCAATCATGTTCACACCCACCACAATGCCTCGTCTTGACTGTCAATCATCCACCGTCTACGAACCCTGATAACATCTATAGGCTACATTGCCCTTCTTAATAACTCTGTGAGTGTGGACATTAAAGCAACTGTCAGGTGTGCTGCGCCAAGGTAAATTGTGCCCCCCCCCCAACATTTTTTTTTGCACCAGCAGTCACTGAGGCCCACTTCTTGCTACATTCCTTGTCTGCAGCCTCTTAGCTAGATAGGAAAACATGGGAGTGCTTAAATCTGTGTTTTTTTTCTCCAACGCTGGCGAGACAACTCTGGATGTGGACATATTTTAGCCAATCACCAATCACCCTGGGGGGCTCGATGCTCCTGTCCTGGCCATGAAGATAGAAACCCTTTGAAAACCCCAATGGAGAAATGAGAAGCTTTGCATCTGGTGAATAAAGAGTACTAATCCCAGTTTAATGTCGTGTTCCTGCATGAGGCTAGAATGGCGGGTTAGGTCATCTTCCTAACATAACCTCACACCCGCAAATACCTTCTGTGTACAAGAGGGAAACAGAAGATCTCTTCTCATCAGAGTTCCTTGAGTAATCTACCTAAGGGAACATTTCATCCCGTTCCAACATCCAACAACCAGCCGTTGGGAAATGGCTTCCAAATCTGGGATGAGACCCAGCTGGCCCATTGTCAATGTCAAGCCAAGGCACTCCATCATATTTTCACACCTCCCGTATCCTGCTCACACAACTGTTGTTAAAGCACAAGGTCAGTGTGTACTGAAATGTGTTTGGTGGGTGATGGAGCGGGCAGGGTTCACCAAGGCCGAGGTCAGCTGCTGCAGTGCTGTTGTGGGGCTGGTACAAGCAGCGAGGCCACGTGCTGTGTGTCAGAGACAGGGGAGAGTATACGGGGATAGTCTCGCTACCTTGTTTGAACCCTCTGTGGAACGTGGATAATGAAAGAAACAGTCGGGGTTGTTCTGTTTTGAAGAAACCGTTCCCTGTTTTGGTGAGCGGGACTTCACATGGTTGTGCTCTTCCAAAACAGCATTGAGTGCGCTGGTCTATCATATAAACTGTGAATTGATAGTGTTATGATAGAACATCTGCTACGGTTGAAGCCACTGCGACTCCATCTTGGTATTCCAAAGTTAGTTATGTCTGGGGTTTCTGCCAGTTTGCCATAATGACTAGATGTGCAGCATACCATTGTAAGACTACATTTGATGTGGTAAAACTGTACACAGTTTTGGAGGGCGGGGATTCCCCCCCCCCTTTTCTCCCCAATTGTATCCAGCCAATCATTCCTCCTCTGATACATTTGGCGTCGCCAGCCGCTTCTTTTCCCCTGACAGTGAGAAGTTTCCCCAGGTGTACATAGCGCGTGGGAGGATCACGCTATTCTCCCCCCGTCCCCGAACAGGCGCCCCGACCGACCAGAGGAGGCGCTAGTGCCGCGACCAGAACACATAACCGGCTTCCCACCCGCAGACACAGCCAATTGATACTGTAGGGACGCCCAACCATGCTGGAGGTAACACGGGGATTCGAACTGGCGATCCCTGTGTTGGTAGGCATTGGAATAGACCGCCACGCTATCCAGATGTGTAATTTTATTTCTAACATTAACTGCCTGTTTTTAGATCTAATGGTATTAATGGCACAGGGGATATTAAACACATTAATTATAACTTAATATCATGGCTGGCATAAATGCTTACCTAGCAGGAAATAAATTGCTGCCAATGTCCGTCCGCTTATCTGTGTCAGCTGCTACAGCACTGCACTGGTGCAGTCAGGTGATACCAAGACGATGTCGCAGTGGCCTCGCAGGTTTTACTACATCATCACCCATCCAGAGTTTATTACAGATTCCTTATCTGGAACCTGATCTCATGGGTAACAGCAGGGTTCTTACCGGGATAACCTATAAAGTTAGCTTACAGATCAGTTAAAGATCAGTTTATCTGGAAAATGATAAACTGGATCAAATATCCTGGAAATATTAATGTCATGGAAAATTTTAAAGTTAATTTGTGGTTTTCCCTGCTGATATTGCATATTTTATTGTAATTTTTGCAGAGGCCACATGTGTTTACCTGCTGAGATGCACATCAGTGCTTAGAGTTTTGGCAGTATGTTCAGCGACCAGCTAAAAGTTACACAGTTACTATAACATACTAACATACTAACATAACATATTAAGTTACACAGTCCATTTAGAGATTTCTGAGTCTTCCAGTGATAGTTAATAACGAAAAATATGACTCTGTGAACAATAGCTGTCAGGTATATCCAATCAAAAGTACTGGAAGATGGGCATCTGGGTAGCATGGCAGTCTATTCCGTTGCCTACCAACACGGGGATCGCCGGTTCGAATCCCCGTGTTACCTCCAGCTTGGTCGGGCATCCTTACAGACATAGGTGGCCGTGTCTGCGGGTGGGAAGCTGGATGTGGGTATGTGTCCTGGTCGCTGCGCTAGCACCTCCTCTGGTCGGTCGGGGCACCTGTTCGGGGGGAGGAAGGGGAACTGGGGATAGCGTGATCCTCCCATGTGCTACGTCCCCCTGGTGAAACTCCTCACTGTCAGGTGAAAAGAAGCGGTTGGTGACTCCACATGTATCGGAGGAGGCATGTGGTAGTCTGCAACGCTCCCCGGATCAGCAGAGGGGATGAAACAGCGACTGGGACAGCTTGGAAGAGTGGGGTAATTGGCCAAGTGCAACTGGGGAGAAAAGGTGGGGGGATCCAAAAAATAATGGGAAAAAAAGTACTGGAAGATGTCCTTGAAAAGTTCTGGAAAATTATTCCCTAAAACAGAGTGGGAACATGTTGGTGATTTGGGGAAGTGAACAATGGAGAGGTCTGGTGTCAAAACAGCATCAAAACATCTCAACATTTATTGACTGAGTGGTAGTCATTTAAAAATCAGAGGAACAAGCACAAGCTTATTGATGGTACCGTAAAAACAAAATATGCTTTGGATTTGGAAGAAGTCATCGGGCCCATTAGAGGCAGCCATGTGCTACGCATGTGCTAACTCCCTACAAATGAAGTGCTGTTGTTGAAAAACAGGCAAGTGCATTGTGGTTCAAAATTAACTTGTGAAGATATTTTATTTCCAAATCGTTGATATTGCCGATAGAGACAAACTGGCCTTTGAAGAGCTTGCGATCAAATTCTTCATCGTAGTGATCCATGCTGAAATGCAGCCATGTGCAGTGTTGCTGGTGGAAGTTGAAATGTGTTACACATGGGGCTGGGAGGGAAAAGGGCGGGATGTGTCCAACCCGATTTGGCTGACAACAATCGGAGCACTGTCCCGAGTTTCTCACATCTGGGAGGCCGGACTATGTGGAAGAGAGTGAACGTCGGGGGAGGATTTTCTTTTTTTCTTTTTGGACCCCCCCCTTTCCCCCCCAATTGTAACCGGCCATACTAAATTGTCCCTAGGTATGAATGTGTGTGCGTGTGTGTGTGTGTGTGTGTGTGTGTGTATGTCGGTCCTGTGTGATGGCCCGGCGGCCTGTCCAGGGTGTCTCCCCGCCTGCCGCCCAATGACTGCTGGGATAGGCTCCAGCATCCCAGCGACCCTGAGAGCAGGATAAGCTGTTCAGATAATGGATTGATGGATGTAATGCGGCCAATTACCCCGCTCTTCCGAGCCATCCCAGGTGCTGCTCCACCCTCTCTGCCGATCCAGGGAGGGCTGCAGACTACCACATGTCTCCCCCGATACATGTGGGGTCGCCAGCTGCTTCTTTTCACCTGACAGTGAGGAGTTTAACGAGGGGTATATAGCACATGGGAGGATCACGCTATTCCCCCCAGTCCCCCCCCCCCCCAAACAGGCACCCCGACCGACCAGAGGAGGCAATAGTTCAGCGACCAGGACACATACCCACATCCGGCTTCCCACCCGCAGACACGGCCAATTGTGTCTGTAGGGACACCCGACCAAGCCGGAGGTAACACGGGGATTCAATCCGGCAAGCCCCGTGTTGGTAGGCAACGGAATAGACCGCCACACCACCCGGATGCCGCGGAGGAGGATTTTCTGTCATGTCGTTGGGGCTTTGTGCAGCAGATTCGGAGGAACCAGAAAACCAGAGGCAGAAAGGAGAGAGAGAGAGCACCCTGCACACAAAATACAATGTTTAGCCTTTCTGTGTAATATGATATGAACATGGCCCCACAGATGGCTCCACCATGCTCTAATGGTTCTTGTCGTTGTGTGATGGAGTGGGCCTGGTGGACAAAGCCAGTGCCCCCCTGCAAGCACCCACCTGCCTCCCACCGGGTGGATACACACCACTGCCTCTGTTGTGGACAGGGGAATGTACAGCTGGAGGCAGCACATAATGCATTAATATTTATGAAAATAAGACGGGGGGATTTGCGGAGATGCGTAACAGGTCCGCTTTCAAACTAGATCATTGGTGCTTTATTCTCTTTACTGCATCCTGGAGAATTTGATGTCACATAGCGGTCTAACTGCCAAGGCATTCCACACAATGCAGAATGAACGGCTCTTCCAAAGTGCCCGGAGTGGTGTAGTTTTTTGGGGGGGAAATGTGGCAAGTGCGACCGTGTTGATGGAAAGTGACTGGGGCAGAGTTCGCCCTAGCCTAACACTCGTCAGGCGTAAGAGAACCTGACAGGCATGGTGCCAGAGAAAACCAACACCGTGGCCCTGACCCTCCTGCCTATGGTCCGTGAGAGAGGACAGACAGTGCTGTAGAAAAAAAGCATAAAATCTCTGAAGCAAAGGCCTCCGCATCATCTGAAGCAACCTACAGCATTGCTAGATTTATATCTCCGTTCTTCCCTACTTCTCGTTGGAGATCCCGCTCTCTTTATAGCCAAGCTGTGTGCGAATGGATGGTGGCACGTTACGTAAGACCTCCAGGCTGGATGGGAACGCTATTTAGTTTCACTGTCCTGCTGAACTAGTTTTGCAGATCCAGTGAACTGACCTGCTGGAGGCCAAACATGTTGGTCTGTTTTACCGTGAATGTTAGGCTGTCACCTGTGGTAGCTGATGTACATCGCCAGGAAGAAAATGTGAATCACGGTTTCACTGTGGTGATATCCATCCATCCATTATCTGAGCCACTTATCCTGCTCCCGGGGTCAAGGGGATGCTGGAGCTTATCCAAGGAGTCATTGGGCGGCAGGCGGGGAGACACCCTAGACAGGCCGCCAGGCCATCACACAGGGCCAACATACATACACACACACACACACACACACACACACACACACACACACACACACACACACACACACACACACACACACACACACACACACACACACAAACACATTCATACTTAGGGACAATTTAGTATGGCCGATTCACCGGACCTACATGTCTTTAGACTGTGGGAGGAAACCGGAGCCCCCAGAGGAAACCCACACAGACACGGGGAGAACATACAAACTCCA
This sequence comes from Lampris incognitus, assembly GCF_029633865.1. Lineage (NCBI taxonomy): Eukaryota > Metazoa > Chordata > Actinopteri > Lampriformes > Lampridae > Lampris > Lampris incognitus. The sequence continues at coordinate 53,621,988 of NC_079216.1, read as the reverse complement.
CACAGAGGACGACCCGGGACGATCCCCAAGGTTGGACTACCCCGGGGCTCGAACCCAGAACCTTCTTGCTGTGAGGCGGCCGTGCTAACCACTGTGCCGCCATGCCACCACTGTGGTGATATGAATCTCCTCATTAAGTGGGGCATGCCGCCGTTGTATTTTTTGGCAATTTTGTTTCTTTTGGCTGCTACGAAGCAAAAGAGCAGTATTCTCTCTTTCAGTACATCTAAAGGTCAGTTTGATTTTTTTTTTTGTGTGATTATTTCCCCCTCCCTTTTTCTCCCCAGTTGTACCCGGCCAATTACCCCACTCTTCTGAGCCATCCCAGTCGCTGCTCCACCCCCTCTTCCGATTGGGGGATGGCTGAAGACTACTACATGTCTTCTCCGATACATGTGGAGTCACCAGCCGCTTCTTTTCACCTGACAGTGAGGAGTTCCACCAAGGGAATGTAGCGCGTGGGAGAATCACGCTGTTCGTCCCAGTTCCCCCTCCCCAAAAAAGCTCCCCGATTGACCAGAGGAGGCGCTAGTGCAGCAACCAGGACATATACCCACATCCGACTTCCCACCTGCGGACACAGCCAATTGTGTCTGTAGGGATGCCCGTCCAAGCCGGAGGTAACACGGGGATTTGGACCGGCGATTCCTGTGTTGGTAGGCGAAGGAATAGACCGCTACACTACCTGGATGCTCCCAGGATTAGAGTTTAACTGTATTTCATTGATTGTTCCTTGAATGTTTGTTTATGAATCTGTCAACTTTATTCAAATCTGTTCTTAGTCTTGAGCTTTTTCAATGCACAGAAAATCAAAACTGATTTATTATGAACAAAATCTCATTGCAATGCAAAAAAAAAAAAAAGTAAAAAAACATCGGTGCAAAAAAACTTGATCGCATACTGTGAGTGGTTTTGTATATATTCATAGTCATAACTGGGCTGTCAACCTAAGATCAACCTAAAATGAAAGCGCTGTTAGAAAATTGGCTCAGCTTGGTAAAAAGGACTATTTCGGAATTTAAACCGCAACAAAATCATTACTAGAAATCTGATGAAATCAGGGCGTCCAGGTAGCATGGGGGTCTGTTCCATCACAACACGGGGATTGTTGGTTCAAATCCCCGAGTCGTTGGGCGTCCCTACACACATAATTGGCCGTGTCTGCGGGTGGGAAGCCGGATGTGGGTATGTGTCCTTGTTGCTGCACTATAGCGCCTCCTTTGGTCGGTCAGGGCGCCTGTCCAGGCCAGGGGAGGGGGAACTGGGGGGAATAACGTGATCCCCCCGCGTGCTACGTCCCCCCGGCGAAACTCCTCACTGCCACAGGAAATGAGGCAGCTGGCGACTCCACATTTATCGGAGAAGACGTGGTAGTCTGCAGCCTTGCCCGGATCGGCAGAGGGGGTGGAGCAGCGACCGGGACGGCTCGGAAGAGTGGGGTAATTGTCTGGATACAACTGGGGAGAAATAGGGGGGGGGGGGAAGAAAAAAATAACTCTGATGAAATGCCAGTTGGAAATGTGTCTCCTTAAGTATCTCGTAAAGTCCAAGAGATTAACCACAGGCGTTTTGTCCTGGTAGACATCCCCTTTGCGAATAGTGCCGGAAAAGGCCGTTGCATATTCACGTAGAGGACTCGTCATCACCCCGGACACACACAGACCTGAGGGAGGTACAGGAGGAGCGTGAAGACAAGAAAGACAGAGGCCAAGCAAGAGAGCACTGAGGAGGGATGGGACTCGGGGAGGGCCTTTAATGGATGGTGCAGCCAAGGGACAAGGAGGGATTTAGAGAGGAAGGAAGAAAGGAGAGAGGAAGACACGGCATCAGAGAGAGTGAGAGAAAGCCTGCTGTTGACATTTTCAGAGGGCAGTCTTCCATCTGATGTCACCGGGTCATACGTCTTGTCATTCACCATGAATCGTGAAATCGCTGGATGTTTTTTCTTTTCTAGGGCATGCAGACGTACGGTACTAAAAGCCTTGGCTTACATCTCCGTCCCTATACATCACATTTCATCCTGGACTTTAACGTCCTCCTGTGAATTCAGTGGGTTGAATCATGTAAAACACGGGATTTGAAGTATGTTCTGTTTATTGTCAAACAGCTATTGTATCAAAGGATCGAGTTATGTTTAAAACCAGTCCACGAGGTGATAGGGTGAGAACGCTGTCGATGATTTTGAAAACTGTACATCATGTATTTCCTTCCCAGAAGAATGGGTAGGTGGAGGAAGTGTGGGAAGTTGGCTGTGTGACTTCGCGTTTGCAGCGACCTCACCAGTGCTGGTGTCGGAAGATGGCGGCGCGAATTCACTTTTGCGGCGGTCTCACCCAGTACCGTCCATGCAGTGTCTTTGTCCACGTCTGCATGTAAGTTTTGTCTTCGTTTGACGGCTGGGAGGGCTGGTGCTGGATCAGCTGGAAGAGCGGGGCAGACTAAGCTAACCGCTAGCCCATGCAGACCGGCAGTTCCGATAACACCGAGGGCGGTCTGGTGGCGGCCTCACCTGGCGTTGACTGTGGCATTTTTGATGTTGTCGTGGGAGTGCGGGGAGATGTGTCGAGGGCATCTGGCTGGGAGAGATGGCGCTGGATCGGCCGGGAGAGCTTGGTCTGCTTTGTCCGGTGAGCCCAGGGACCACGGCCCCTGCTTGGAGCTGCGCCCGAGGAGAAAACGCCGAGGGTGGTCTGACAGGATGCGGAAGCGGGGCGGGCTAAGCTAACTGCTAGCCCATGCAGACCGGCGGTTCCGACATTCATCCTGGCTGGCGTTCGTTCCCTTGGACAGTGACTTTTTGTTTAGTTTTGATATATGTGTTAGTTTGGATATGTGTGTTCTTGTAGTTTTTGGATGTGTTTTTGTCTTTGTGTTGTACTGCTGTGGGCTGGGGGGGAAACGGCATTTCGTTTCATTTCATGTACGCAAGTGCAGGAAGCGAAATGACAACATGTTCCCGATTCCTGTAGAACCAGGTGCACGCATTGGACGCATGACTGAATCGCGTATAGACTCCATGACAGTGCGAGATCATCCACAGTTCGGGTTCTGTTTTGACTCGGTCCCACTACCTACAGCAGTCCTAATCCCGTCCCGATTTCTTTACCGGTTCCAGTTTGTTCCCGGGAGGGGCTTGTTTTTCCCCCATCCATCACCGTCACCTGGTCTGCTGTTAGGGTCTCTTGTCACCCTCTTGGATGACATGCCATCTCATAACTATCCCGGTGACCATTTAAGCACGGTGATGAATGAGCCGCCGGTGCGAGCACTCCGGCCATCTGACTTGATCTATTGCAACAGCCCTTGTGATTAAGCACATGTAGACATTTGGGCCTCGCTAATGCAAGCATAAAAGACTGAGTGGTGTTTTCAGCTGCCCCCCCCACCCCCCGCCACCACTGCCCCTTCCCCTCTCTCTATCCGCTCTTACAATGTAATTCCTCTCCATTCTTTTTTCTCATGTGGCTGCTGAGTTGCAGTTATTCTCCTACCAACATTCAGTCAACGATTTAGGCGAAATGGTTTCTGGCCCACAACCGTCTCTCAGTCGTCCATGGTGACACACTGGAGTGATTATCACAGCGGTGCAACAAAGCCACATTGGACAGTCTGCAGGCCATAAATGTGGATACAAATTGCAGAAAGAATCCTCCTTTACAATAGGATCTGTAAAGCACTACTTCAGCGCTATAAAGGCACACGTCGATTAAAAATCCCTTCTTTCTGTTTAATCAGAGGTCGGTTTTGCATGCAATAAATTGTTTACACCACCCAGAGAACCTTTACAAGACAAATGATATGCATGTTGGCAAGTTCTGACTTCTTATTAATAGATTTGCATGTTTCAGCTGAGGTTTCATCTCCCTTTTTAGTCCATAATGGGTTTTTGGGGGGGGGGTTTCTTTTTCTGAGGAGATGCCGGAGGGGTTCAAACCGAGCACAGTGTGTCAGTTACGAGAGGCCAGATACACGCTACCAGACCCAATACTGTTTGTGCACAACAACAGCCATTTGACGTAAATGGCTTGGAATTTACCCTCCGAGAGGTTCGAAAACCTACCATGTCAGGGAAAAATACCCCTCAGAGGCTTGCTTTACTCGTGCATTAAAATGTTTATATCTGCGTAGGGTTTTGATTGGGGCCTGAGAAATCCAGCTCGGTCCGACCTAAGCTCAGAGCACCGGAGACCGAAACTGAAGCCCAAAATGACTATGCTATGTATTAGGCTATTATTATCTTCCTTCTGTGCCCAAAGGCCAAATTCAGTGGTGTTTCCAATGGGATTTATAAAAAAAAAAGAGATATTTACTGCAGTATTTTATTTTTTCCCAGTAGGGTTATCTAAGTTTCTCACCATATGGGCATCTGAGCAGACTGTTGGAAGCGTCCAGAACTTTTTTTTTTCCATCATGGTGCACAGGCTACCTACCCAGGCTTATTGTATGCCTTTCTGAAAAAAAATTTCCAAATACGTTGCATGTGAAACAACCTACGCCTCTCTGTTTCGACAGCGGTCACCGAGCATGACGTCTCCGTGACGCCGGCGTTATGTGTTCACTACAAAAGCACAGATATCGAGTTTATTATCATCTCACAAAAGAACTGCTGTCAGTTTCTCTCTGCCTTTTTGCCCAATAGCCCCGTATCGACCGACCGTGTATTGCTGGGATTCGTCAGCTGTCCGACCCATTGCCTTTTGGTCAGATAATTGATGACGGCTATGGGCGGGATATGACGTGCGATTAGAGAATGGATAGGAGACAATTTGTCTTACAATTAGGGAAACTGAAATTTATTCAGAAGGAGGAGAGCAGCATGGGGAATGTATGGGCTATGATGATGACACTCAGCAGCAGCACAGAAACAAAAAAGGCAATTTGTCGAAACCAAGCCCAGTCTGAATCAATCCACATAAATTAAGGTGTCTGTCGGGCTTGGGTTGAAAACCAAAACTGGGGGTGTCCGGGTAGCGTGGCGGTCTATTCTGTTGCCTACCAACACAGAGATCATCGATTCAAATCCCCGGGTTACCTCCGGCTTGGTCCGGCGCCCCTACAGACACAAATCACTGTCTGTGGGTGGGAAGCCGGATGTGAGTATGTGTCCTGGTCGCTGCACTAGCGCCTCCTCTGGTCAGTTGCGGCGTCTGTTTGGGGGGGGGGGGGCTGGGTGGAATAGCGTGATCCTCCCATGCGCTACATCCCCCTGGTGAAACTCCTCACTGTCAGGTGAAAAGAAGCGTCTGGCGACTCCACATGTATCGGAGGAGGCATGTGGTAATCTGCAGCGCTCCCCGGATCAGCAGAGGGGGTGGAGCAGCGACCAGGACGGCTCGGAAGAGTGGGGTAAAATTGGCTAAGTACAGTTGGGGAGAAAAAGGGGGGAGGAATCCAAAAAAGAAAGAAAACCAAAACTGTATATCTGCAGTCTGAAATTTCCCAGTATTATGGGTAATTCATGAGCCGCGATATATATCCATCCATCCATGATCCAAACCGCTTATCCTGCTCTCAGGGTCATGGGGATGCTGAGGCCTATCCCAGCAGCCATTGGGCGGCAGGCGAGGAGACACCCTGGACAGGCCGCCGTGTGTGTGTGTGTGTGTGTGTGTGTGTGTGTGTGTGTGTGTATCATGCATTGCATTTGAACATCATGCAACATTGTGTCTTAGAAACAGTGAGGACCAAACCAAACGAAGAAGAGTTTGGGTGCCCATATTCTCTGCCAGCACATATGGGAATTCCTCCCCCAGTCCCCAGATTCATTAGTAATCTCAGAGCGTGCTGGTATGTGTAGGCAGGATTGAGTTATCATGTGCTGGTGCACTATATGTCCAAAGCTGCAGATGTCTGAAGTTTCAAACCCTAAAGACCGAAGTAAGACATACCCAGAACACATCCACACTTGGCAGCAGTAAAGTCCCCTCATCTCTTTTAATATCTGTCTCTCTCTGTCACGCAGTACGTTTACATGTTAGAAAAAGACGATTTATTGTGTTAGTCCGACTAAAACTGGACATTTAAAACACATGTAAACGTGTTAGTCCGACTGAAATCGTTCTAAATCGAATTTCTCGAAGTCGGACTAACACACCTAGACAATGCGGTTGGGGATCGATTGACTCTGGCATGTATACGCTTCAGTCGGCCCCGAACTGGCCTAGTCGTTCTGAGCATGATCCATAGTTCCCGTGGCGGTCTTTCAACCCGAAGTTGAACAGCGTGCATCTCATTTATACCAAAAGTAAAGCGTAGAGTACGTATGAAATGTACAGCGATGTAAAGTTGTCCATGTTTTCACCGCTCGACATGGAAACCACTTGCTAACTTGTTTGACGCTTGTGTGGTATGTGACACAATAGGTCAGCCGGAAGAAGGTCCAGTAGCAACCAGCTGAAAGGGGGCATATCGCCACCTACCGTACCGGGGTCGGACATACTTCCATCAGTACATCGATTCTCCCCCGGTTCTTGTGTACTGGGACAACGACAGTAGTCCAATTACATGGCCTAATCGAGCTATAACCATATCTTGGCTTAACTGTGCATGTAAACACTCTCTCTCTCTCTCTCCCCCCCCTTTCTCTCTCCCCCCTTTTCTCTCTCTCTCTCTCTCGCACATACACACCCTGTCACTCAATGTCACTCAACAATGTTTTTTAGAGGTAAGTACTCATTACAGATGACTAGGCATTCTTCCATTGTCCACAGTTTTCTTTCACGTTCTGCAAAACACAACAGCATTTCAGTGATGCCTCTACCAGTTACTACACTTTGATTTCGGCACATTCGTTTTAAGTAAATGTTAAGGACTCATTTTATTCTGATTACCTGTGATTAGCTATAGTAGAAAAGCAGCACATCCCACAATGCAACATCACTGACAGATTTCATCTTTGCACGAGAATGTATTGTCAGGACATGCCGACAATGACAGCTTTCCGCCTTTACTCTGGATTTGTCACGTTGAACAGCTTGACTCCTCAGTGAAGACTCATTTCTGTGATGCACACTGTCACTTTTTAAGTTTCATGTTTTGTTGTCAGTAAATTTGGCGTGTGTGACCTTGAATGAGTGTGTTCACTGACTAGTGTTATCATTTAAATTGGATTCCACCGGGGCATCCGGGTAGCATGGCGGTCTATTCCGTTGCCTACCAACATGGGGATCGGCGGTTCGAATCCCCGTGTTACCTCCAGCTTGGTCGGGCGTCCCTACCATGTCTGCGGGTGGGAAGCCGGATGTGGATATGTGTCCTGGTCGCTGCACTAGCACCTCCTCTGGTCAGTTAGGGCGTCTGTTCGGGGGGGAGGGGGAACTGGGGGGAATAGCATGATCCTCCCACGTGCTACATCCCCCTGGCGAAACTCCTCACTGTCAGGTGGAAAGAAGCGGCTGGCGACTCCACATGTATCGGAGGAGGCATGTGGTAGTCTGCAGCCCTAGCCAAATTGGCAGAGGGGGTGGCACAGCGACTGGGATGGCTCGGAAAATAGGGTGATTGGCCAAGTACAACTGGGGAGAAAAAGGGGGGAAATAAATAAATAAATAGGATTCCACCAAGTGGCTTCTAATTATAAGGTATTGCTTGGAAAAAGTGCTTATTTTTTTCTGTTACTGAGTGGATAGAGAGAATACCTGACACACTGAAACACAGACAGAGGGTTAATGAGAAATGGACAGCATTTTATATAGCGCTTTTCTAGTCTACTGACCACTCAAAGCGCTTTACAGTGTATGCCTCACATTCACCCATTCACACACACGTTCATACACTGATGGCGGAGGCTGCCATACAAGGTGCCAACCTGCTCATCAGGAGCAGGATAGGTGTTCAGTGTCTTGCTCACGGACACTTCGACACGCTCTCCGCAGGAGCCGGGGATCGAACCAGCGAACTTCCGATTACTAGACAACCCGCTCTACCTCCTGAGCCATGCCGCCCCCAGACCACACACACACACAGTGTACAGGCTGTCTTCAATGCTGTTTAGCTTTGCAGCCAGATCTGAGAAAAGTTGCAGGTTATAATCTTTGAAATTGTGTTGTGCACAAAATACATATCATAATTCACGAAACCATCAGTGAGTAAAGTGGGGGGGGGATTTATCGGTTGTTTATCGGTTTTCGCTGGAAGTGAACATTTCAGTGATTTATGGCTCATGCTTTCCATTCATCATTGGCCCACACTGCAAGTCATCTCTGTTTTCATTTGTCCTCATATGGTCAGCGCTGACCCTTACGAGTAGCTAGCTTTGACATGTTGTTACAAATATGTGTTGGTCAGCCATGAGATCACCAAACAGAAAGTGACTTTCAGTGCTGGCCCAGGAAGGAAAAATACAGCTAAGCAATTTTCTCCGTGCCTCTGACGTCCCTGTGACAGTTTATCTGCTTGGCTCAGGCCGACTGCTCCAACTTTGTCTACCGCCTCTGTGCATGCTCGTTGGGGTTTTACCTCCTTAGCAAACACTGCAGTGCCGCAGGTCTGATTTCCAAAAATGCTTCTTAATGACTGGGAATCCAGACACATGCAGGGCAAATCTGTTTTGGACAGACAAGCATGGCCAACAAACAACTGGGAACATGCAGCTCATGTCGACTAGTTAACCAGAACAGGATGTTTTTTTTATGTATTCTTTTTGAATTATCATTAAACTCCAGGACCTCTTTCCTTCAGCCTCCTCCGCGGAGCTTGAATCGGCAACGTGTCGCATCAAATTTGCCACCGATGTTCACGAAGGCTCGTTGGCTTTCTGAAAAGGAGCAATTTTGGGAAAGGAGAGACCGAATTTAGAGGCAGTCACTTTATTTTTCAGACCCTCTCTGTGGTTTCACTCAATAAATATCACATATGAAATGTAAAGGGTTGGAGTAAAATTTGGTTTTCCATAACCATTATGTTATTTTGTTTGGTCAGCCTGACCCTGTCCCCTGTTCAAATTATGAGTGCAGTGAATATTTCCTACTAATGAAGATATATGTGGAGTTATTTCACTTGGCGTGGCTTGAGTCTTGCAAATTGAATCGCTATTAACGTGACCTTGACTTGACTGTGTGACTCGGGAAATATGTTTTAATGAAAAACACCATCGGATTGATATTTGGCCCTTTCCTCAGCCGCTTGTGACTCTTAACATTCAAATGATGCATTGGCTGGTGAGGGGCATTCCCATGACAACTGTTATCCTTACTTTTTGGGATATGTATTGGAAAGCTGTAGTTAAATCTGTACATCCCACCAACTCCAGTTACCGAAACGGGCCGTAATTCGGAGGAATTTGTTACAAGGATTTTCCGTTGATTAGGTGTTTATATTCGCGAGGCCTGAGGTTTGTCCAAGACCCTCCTTGATCAGGACTCGAGGCATGTCTTATCTGTCTTGCACGGCACGTTCCCTCTCTTCCTATCTATTACACACTTCTCCCATTACTCTGAACCAGCAGTTCACATTTCATCCCCTCCAGAGCCTCTCCCTGATGGGACAGAACATGATGTGTCTTTCCTGTATGTCCACCGAGGGCCGGCTGATTGCCGCTGATGAGAAAATTAATGTTCTCTGATTATGGCAATGGGAGAAAGAGACCTTTGCTGACCCTTAAACCAGGGTCACCTGGCTTCGGCATGAAAAAGAAGACATTTTGCCTGGATGATTGGGGCATCTAAGGGAAGTGCATTTGGAGAGGTTAAGTTTAAGTGAGACAGAGACTGGGAGGAACCTTAGTGTTCAATTAGGGTTTGGAGGGTAATGGGTCCTCTGTTGGTTCAGTCATTACGGTTAATAAAAGCGGAGCAAGAGGGCATGAGCTGGTGTGTTTTGTGCCATTTGCCTGGAAATTTTCCGAGATCTATTTGCTTTCATCACCGAACTTGGAAATCCATCAAATTTTCTTCTTTTTTTTTTCTCACTCCAGGCTATCATTGCTAGGTCTGACACATCCAGTAACAATTATTTTACCAATTCAGTGCAGAAATTGGACTTGATATTGGTTGTCATCCAGATTGGCAGCAAGTTTAGTATTAATGTTGTCAGTACAATTAAGAGCTGTGCTTTTTGGGTAGAGGTTTCCATTCAGGAGAAGGGATGCTCTCTCTCTTGCTCTCTCTCTTTCTCTCACCCCTCCCCTTTCAAGCCTTATAGGCCTCTGTCTTTGCCTTACCGCCGTAAACCACATGTTTTTAATTCCCTTATCTTTAATGTTTCACAGTCAGTAAATGTCTGGTTTTATGTCCAAGGGGTTCCTGCTCATCACTGGTCCAGTTCCAGAGCTCTGCTGTTTCTGAACCAGATACAGATCCTCTATCCAGTCTCTTGCTCTGTCTTTCAGCCAGACCAGCTGACTCTGTGGGTATTTTGATGGGTTCACATGGGTTAAATGCTTTGATCATGACCCCTGCAAGGCAGAACCATGCTGGGGTTTGACCCCCCATGACCCCCTCTTATCATGTGGCCAGCAGTGAAGCTGTGAGGGCCTGGCAGTGGTCCACTTGACTTTGGGTTAGCCACACACTATAAACATTTTTCCCCCCTTTTTCTCCCCAATTGTACCTGGCCAATCACCCTGCTCTCTGAGCCGGTTGCTGCTCCATCTCCTCTGCCGATCCGGGAAAGGCTGCAGACTACCACATGCCTCCTCCGATACAGCTGATGGTGAGGAGTTTCCCCAGGGACGTAGCGTGTGGGAGGCTCACGCCATTCCCCCCAGGTCCCCCTCCCCCCCAACAGGCGCACCGACCGACCAGAGGAGGCGCCAGTGCAGCAACCAGGTCACATGCCCACATCCGGCTTCCCATCCGCAGACACGGCCAATTGTGTCTGTAGGGATGCCCAACCAAGCCGGCGGTAACACTGGGATTTGATCCAGCGACCCCCCCATTGGTAGGCAACAGAATAGACCGCTACGCTACCCGGATGCCCCACACATTGTAAACTAACAGTCATCAGTAAATCAATCAAGTTGCATTTTTTATAGTGTTTTTCTAGCTGCAACAGTCGTTGAAAGAAAGAGGTCTATAATGATGGTAGAATGATGACAGAATCTATGAATCAGCTTGTGTGGCATATTTTGAGATGCTGTTCATCGATTTTTGTTATTGGTTTGCGACCTTTTCCATTATGTTAGATTTATCAGAAGATACCTTTTCCAAAAGTTTGAAAGGCCTATCATTTAGGAGGCTGCACTGTAGTCCAAATTGTTCACAATGGTGTGGAGACCAATCAAATCACAATCTATCACCCTACAATTTTGTTTAGGTCTAGAGGATTCTGCACTCGTGTCTCTTTCACTGTGAGGAAGACTAATCTGTCACTTTGAAGAAGGGATGAGTTACAGCTCATTTTATGGAGACTACATCTTGGAAAATTTCTGGAATAATTTAGACCCATGTTGAAATAGTTCGTATTTTTTTTGCCAGTATTCAACAAATACAAAACATGGATGGGATGTACGTGGCCGTAAAATTTAATTTTATCTCCAGAAATTGTTTTTATCATTTGATTTATTAAGTGAATATCTTTTTCACACTTTAGAGGAATTAGGAGCAGGGATAATAGGATTCACACAAGGAAGCTCTGTGTGCATATTTTATTGAGTGACATGATGAAAATGTGGGCTTTAGGCCACTGAGTAGCACTGGTGAGAGGACCGAAATGTTTGCCGACTTTTAATATTTTTCCCTCAGAGCTGTTTTTCATCATGTCACTCAATAAAAGAAGACTTTGTCCATTCATCTCAGTACACTGAGCTTTCAGACGGTGTGTAGGCTGCTGTCTCATAAGATGGGGTGGGCATCCAGGTAGCATAGCGGCTTATTCCCTTCCCTACCAACACGGGGATCACCGGTTCGAATCCCCGTGTTGCGTCCCACTTGGTCGGGAGTCCCTAAAGACACAGTTGGCCGTGTCTGCAAGTGGGAAGCCGGATGTGGGTATGTGTCCTGGTCGCTACACTAGCGCTTCCTGTGGTCGGTCGGGACACCTTGTTCGGGGGGGGTAGCGTGATCGTCCCACACAATACGTCCCCCAGGCGAAACTCCTCACTGTCAGGTGAAAAGAAGTGGCTGGTGACTCCACATGTATCGGAGGAGGCATTTGGTAGTCTGCAGCCCTCCCCGGATCGGCAGAGCAGCGACCGGGAAAGTTGAGAAGAGTGAGGTAATACAATTGGGGAGAAAAAGGGGGGGGGAAAAAGATGATTTTGTTATTTTTTTTCAGCCAGCACATCCAATGAAACATTTGACTTTTGTACTGTCTGAGATCCTGGTCCTTCAGTGTCACAAAAGAAAGCTGAAGAGGCTTGTCGCACCATAAGCAGTTAATAACTCACAACATAGTTTGCAAGTAAAAAAGTGGAGATCTTATGTTCTCTTCTCTTCTAACAATCGTATTTACGCCTCGGGATTCTTCACATGCTTCTTGGTAGGGATCAGCCATCTTAACAGCTGAAGCTGACGAGTGAGAGAAAAATTAGGAGTTTGCAGTTCACCTACCGCATGCCTGAACCCACAATGCACATTAATCTTGCACTGGGTATTTAAGGATGTAAGGACATCACAAAGGATTTAGAAGCTCCATCAATCCCCTGAAGGTTTATGCAAGCCTTTCACATGGGATCTGATGGTCTTATTCAAACTGAGGTTGTGTACTTCAAAAATGTGCATGATCATGTAAGAGGGCCCCACCTGCATGTGGACTTTTGCTTGTTTGCGTGTGCATGCAGGCGCACATACGCTGCACCGCTTGCAGAGGGCTTCGGAGGTCATTGTGCTCTCTGGGTAGAAGCCTATAGATTAAGGCTTGAGCTCATTCCCATTTCCATTACAAGTCTATCAAGGTGAAGTAGAGTTTCTCCATCGACAATTGATCTCAATCATGGCGGGGGGGGGGGGTCAGGCATGACACTTCTTTCTAACTGGAGTTTTCTCTCTAGGGGGCTTGTGGAGTGGCACACCTTAAACTAGTCACGGGATGGATGGTAGGTTAGTTAGATGTGACACACAATAGATTGTCCGTAGAATGCTCCTCTCCTGTAAGGTGATACGGTGGGCATTAGGCAATTATGTAAAATAAATCATATATGTATAGAGAGAACATTACGTTCACCAAACTAATTAATTGAATTTCTCTGAAAATGTTCCACTTTAGTTCACCGCAGCACTTCTTTCCCAACGCATTGCGCATTCTGAAAAACCTTTTTAGATTGAGTTTTCCTCCCCCTCAATTTAAAACACCCAAAGTGAAGATAGGGGGGAGAAGCAGGCAACCTTGCAAATAGATTTTGTAACTGGCCTATTTTGCATTTCATATCCAAGGATATTTTCCTCACATGCCTGCCTTATGAAGGCTAAATTGTTTCAATTCTGAACTGATTGTGCCTGAAACACAAAGAGGGAGGGGAAAAAAATGCCCCCATGCCTCTTATGGGGTTGTGCTAAACCACTTATTCCAAGCTAAACTGGATTATAGACAAAAGAGTCAAAGCTCGAATGCTTTGGCTCATGGCATAATGGAGCTGTAGCACTCAGGGAGCCCTTGCCTTGCTTGTAATTTCACTTCTACTTTTGAATGGCAGACGTTTTAACCGCAGGCATATTAGGGAGGATTCAGGATTCAGATAATAGAAAACGGGTTCTTGTTGTCCTCTAACATGGCATTGACCCTGCAAATTGTCTTTAAAATTGACTCATACATTTCCTGTTTGCTCACTAATTTTTTTTTTCTTCTGCTTTTGCATTAATTTTGTTTAGCAAGTCCAGGGCAGTTGGTACACTGAGCCCATATTTCGGACAGGGTTGGGAGGGTTACTTTATAAATGTATTTCATTACAGTTACAAATTGCCTGTTGAAAAATGTATTAAGCAACTTACTCTTAAGTATCACAATATAATGTAATCTAGTTACTTTCATTTACTTTTGGATTAACTCAGTGCCGAATATGAAAAGTCAGTTCAAGTCAATTTTATTTGTATAGCCCAATATCACAAATTACAAATTAAAAACAAAAACAAGTTAAATTTAAAAAAAAAAGTTAATTTAATTTAATATAAATTTAAATTTAACTTGTTTAATTTTAAATTACACATTTAATTTTAATTTAGAAGAGATATCAATAACATGGCTTTTACTGAAATGCATTTTGTAAGACAAGAAACAATGTAGCTTTAGAAAGGATAATGGAGACTTCAAGATTTTAAGCATCAAAACATGGTAGCGCAAAGGCAAACAGACAATACTGTTTTAGTTTAATACATCTACCGTCCCTTTTACGCCTGCTACATGAATTAAGAGTATCCACAGAGTTTTTGTAATCAGCAAATCAGGTGTAAAAGAAAAAACAATCATCATAAATAAAAATTCAGACAATAGGTCTCTGTGGAATCCAAATTAAAGTATAGGCTGTCCATACATGTCCCACATTGTCCCACACAAACACACTGTTTGTCCCACATTTGGTTTGCTGGCATCTGGTCGCCCTCCATGCAAGCCAGGGTAAAAGAAGGTGCCACAGAGACCTGTCAGTAGGGTTTCTAGCTGCATTTCAGAAAAATAAGGGACACTTAACCCTGTCCCATCTCGGCTCCCACGGCCACCTACCCAGGCCACATGACCTCCGCCTCAATGGAAACGGTTGCTTTTTTTCCAACATAACAACTTCCCTGACTCTATGGATGCACTCACAGTGTGGTATTAGTTTAGAAGGTGCCAGGCTTGAAAGGTTTGTGTAAAGGGAAATATACAGTAGGCCAGACAACTGCCTACAGTAAGTAGACCTGTCAGAGTACTACGTATGTCTCTAGAAAACAGATATGTGGCTGCATAATGTCTCAGCCTAAGGGCTTTACTGGCAAACACAAGCAGCACACTAATTCAATGAACATAACAATGTATACTATTGTACAAATGTACAATGTACTCTTTTTTTATTCCTTAACACAATTATATTGTTTGATTTAATTATAATTGTACAATTTTAGGACTTAGGCCATGTGCCCCTGGTACCCTGGGGAAACTGCTCTGGTAAACCACCGTAAGTTTCAGATGGCGGAGACGGAAGAAATACGGAGGCACTGCCTGCATATTTCTGTCCCATCTCCGCTTGGGAGAATACAGAACAAATCACGCTCTGTATCAGTTCAGCAAGGAACGCATAATTTCCTACTAAAATACAGCACGATTCTGTATTTTAAGGGACGGGTGGCAATATAAACAGGCATGAGATCGTCCAGACCCACAGCACAGCTACCAAGTGTGAAGTCGAGGAACAGTTGCTGATAAAATCGATGGAAAGACAGACAGAGACAAGGCCACCGAACGCAGGTTCAGAAAGCATTTTTCGAAGCGTTTTTCAAGTCCGTCACTCGCACATCTCACAGAGCAGATACGCTTCCATTTTATCAAATGTATTAATCCACACTGACTCCCCCTGTATTTTTTTCTTTTTTATGCTTCAAGTCTATTTTTGTTTCATTTCGTGAAGCATACCCAGATAGCAAAATTGCTGTGGCCCAGACCTGTCCCACACCGACACTTTCACCCGGCCCACATACCACGTGGAATGATGGCACTTGGGTGGTCCGCTCCTGTTTGCCAGATCTGGGCCAGAACCAAGCCATAGCAATGCCGCATGTGCCAGATATTTGCCAAAGGTGGCCCATATTTGTTTTGTGATATTTGGGCCATATTCACCATTTACCACATGGGCCACTTCAGGGTCACATCCAGATTACATGTTGCTGAGAGCACCGCATCTTTGCCAAAAAAGGCCCACATTTGATTTGGCATATTTGGGCCTTATTTGCTATTATACATGTGGGCCACTTCAGGCTCACATCCATTTTGTCAGGGCCAGAAGAAGGCCATCAGTGCCGCATCATTGCCTGAAGTGGTTAGACGGCTGTTGTCCACTCAGCTCTGCTGCTGACAGACAACTGAGACGGTTGCAGACGCAAATGCAGACAGCAGACTCGGTATGGAGTGGATGACAGAATGCTTAACAAGTCACTCACGCCTCGCTTCCAATGGGGGTGCCCGGTAAACATCCCTACTAAGCGTCTCTCTCAGGCTGTCCATGAGTGAGTGAGTGACCACAATTTGTGAAGCATAGCCCATGGCGGAAGTTGCACGGCACCATGGAAAAAAAAAATTTTCTATATTATTTTTGAAATGTAATCAATCCTGAAAAGTAATCCCCACTTTTAAAAATTGTATCGGTAATCTGATTGCATCTTTTTTCTGTAACTATTAGAATAGTTACTTTTTTGTATCCTGATTACACAATGCCAGTTGCTGTATTCCATTACTCCACAAGCCTGATTGAGGAGTACAGGGGTGACCACTGCACGTGATCAAGTGGTTATTGTGTTGTTTTGTTGTTTCCTTTTCTTTTCTTTCTTTTTTTTCTTTTGATTCCCCCCCCTTTTTTCTCCCCAATTGTATCTGGCTAATTACCCCACTCTTCTGAGGCATCCCCACTTGCTGCTTCACCCCCTCTGCTGATCCGGGGAGGGCTGCAGACTACCACATGTCTCCTCCAATACATGTGGAGTCGCCAGTCGCTTCTTTTCACCTGACAGTGAGGAGTTTCGCCAGGGGGACATAGCGCGTGGGAGGATCACGCTATTCCCCCCAGTTCCCCCTCCCAGGCACTCCAGTCGACCAGAGGAGGCGCTAGTGCAGCAACCAGGACACATACCCATATCCGGCTTCCCACCCACAGACATGGCCAATTGCGTCTGTAGGGACGCCCAACCAAGCTGGAGGTAACGCGGGGATTTGAACCGGCGATCCTTGTGTTGGTAGGCAACAGAATAGATCACTACACTACCCGGACACCCCTTTTCTTTCCATTTCTGTCCAAAAGCATAAGCCCTTAAAAAAAAGTTAGTATATAAGCACAGCACAGTACACATGTTAATAACCCCCCCCCCCCGACATATGGATGTGGTTAGTGCAGTGGTGTCTGAGTGTGTACTGTGTCTGTGAAGGGTCAGGATGACATATTTGTTTGTCGCAGGGCCAGGTAGTGCGTATGTGTGGGCACAAGGCCAATTCGCCTTCAGCTGCATAGAGGCAGAAAGGACTACAATACCTCACACTGCAAACACATATGCTTACACAAAGGCACACACACACACACACACACACACACACACACACCCTCCACCTCGTTACCCTACTAGAGGGTGGTCTCATCATGATGGGGATAAGGCTGCTTGGCAGAATCAAGGAGGAGGTAGAGGTGCCGTTATGGAGGCTCTCTCCAGAACCAAACTCAGCTCTGTGGTCCAGAGAAGCATGCTGCAGAGTGAAGAAACTGGACCCAGGCCGGCTCCATCAGACACACAGCTCTGTCCAACCAGTTGGGTCCAAAATTGGGAAGGCTTTCCAGTTCCCGCAGAAGGCCTTAACTGAACACTGGGATGTTGTCTCTCAAGGCATCGGTTTACTTGCCGTGGAGACAATTTACATTGCTAGAAAATTGAACCACAGTTAAAAGGATAACTGAGCCATTTTTACATTACCATAGCCAACTGTTTGAAAACCTATCAAGACCAGTCTCAGTCAAGTGGGCACTGGGGGCCAGTGTGCAAAGAATTTAACTGGTTTGGCAAGCAAGCCTCAGCAAACCGTAGAGGCAACAATGCAAACTAGCCACAATTTGTTTCTGCAACAAGTTTGTGCTAGGACTAAACCACACATTTTTCAGCATCACCACTGCAATGTCTCCATGTGCAGTAGTAACATTGCAAAAGATGCAATGTTCAGCAAATTGGGCCCTAAGTTACACTATGTTCAGAATCAGAATCATGTTTATTGAGTTACGCTAACACCTTGTTTATTGTTTGAAAAACAGAAAACTAGCAAGGTTCACAGTTTTCATGAGCAATCTTGAAGCAAACAGTCCTGTCCTTCTGATAGATAACAATTTTGTCTGATTTGATGAATTCTGGGTCACTGATCTTGTACTCATGGTGGTTGGCGTTGTTGCCTCGCAGCGAGAGGATCCTGGGTTCAAAACCTGGGTTTGTCCAACCTTGGGGGTTGTCCTCTGTGTGGAGTTTGCATGTTCTCCCCGTGTCTGCGTGGGTTTCCTCCAGGTGCTCCGGTTTCCTCCCACAGTCCAAAGACATGTAGGTCAGGTGAATTGGATTTACTAAAATTGTCCCTAGGTGTGAATGTGTCGGCACTGAGATGGACTGGCAACCTGTCCAGGGTGTTTCCCTGCCTTCTGCCCTATGACTGCTGGGATAGGCGCCAGCATCCCGCAACCCTAATTAGGATAAGTGGCTTGGAAAATGGATGGTTGGATGGTCTCGCACACAGAGAATGACCAATTACAATCATTCTCAATAAAGTGTGACTCCTCCTTCAGGTCTGAGACTAACTCCATCCACTGCAAAATTTTTAAAAAATGCTAACAAGTGTACAGGAAGCTGAGAAGGGGGGAGGGGCTGGGGGGGCGGTTGTGGACGTGTGAGGCAGGAGTAGCCGGGGAGATCTGCGAGAAGGGCCCGGCATGCATTCCCACACCGCCGTGGTCCCCTCCAACAGCCCGCCTCGACCGCCGAACGTTGATGCACCACAGACGGAAGGGGGTAGTTGGGTCGCTCACCTCTGATTAGAGGGCGTTAATGTTTTTTTTTTCTATTTCATGATATACATAAGTCCCAAATGGTCAACTCTTTGTCAGCATTGGCCTTGCAAGGTTCAGGGCGGATTTAAAACAGTAGATGGTGGGGCGTCCGGGTGGTGTGGTGGTCTATTCCGTTGCCTACCAACACAGGGATCATCGGTTCGAATCCCCGTGTTACCTCCAGCTTGATCGGGTGTCCCTACAGACAAAATTGGCTGTGTCTGCGGGTGGGAAGCCGGATGTGGGTATGTGTCCTGGTTGCTGCACTAGCGCCTCCTCTGGTTGGTCGGGGCGCCTGTTAAGGGGAGAGGGGGCAACTGGGGGGGAATAGCATGATTCTCCCATACGCTATGTCCTCCTGGTGAAACCTTCGGGTATGTGTCCTGGTTGCTGCACTAGCGCCTCCTCTGGTTGGTTGGGGCGCCTATTAAGGGGAGAGGGGGCAACTGGGGGGGAATAGCATGATCCTCCCACGCACTATGTCCTCCTGGTGAAACCTCTCACTGTCAAGTGAAAAGAAGTGGCTGGCGACTCCACGTGTATCGGAGGAGACATGGTAGTCTGCAGCCATCGTTGGATCGGCAGAGGGGGTGGAGCAGTGACTGGGACAGCTCGGAAACTAGGGTAATTGGCCAAGTACAACTGGGTAGAAAAAAGGGGGGGGGAAATCCCCCCCCAATAAAAAACAGGAGAGAGAAAGTGTGTGCGGGCGTATTAGAAGCATTACGGCTGTAGCGGCGTGTCAAGACGGTTGCGTCTCTCGCACTGGTGCATGCAGTAAATGCAGGACTGGCTCTCTGAACAGGAAGACGGTTTTCTCCGTAAATATGAGTTACACCCAAGGGTTCGCGTTTTAGTAGACACGATAGACCACAGGTACTTCATCGATGTGCGTAATATGAGTGGTGAAATGTCCCTTTAATACCACAATACGTATCGCCATAAACCAAAATATCATAACCTTTCATCACGAGCGATGAAGTGTGCGTCAAACAAAGGTTGTATCCAGATGAACTTAGTCAACCTTCTTTGAAAAATATCACAATGTCATTTTTTATTTTTTCCAATATCATTCATCCGTGTAATGGACTAACACTGAAGCTGCTGCATGGGCCAGAGAAGAGGTGGAAGAGCCTTGCAGCAGAGCATCGTTAATCCGGGCTGGATCCCCTGTAGTGGTGGCTGGGACGTATTCGCACCATCCAACAGACCTCTCTGATCCAGACCCCAGAGAGCACATCTCCCGGGCCTCGCAGACTTCAGTCTGTGTCAGCTTATTCTGAGCATCTGCTCACCTGTTTGGATTGAGACGCGGCCAGGCTATGTGCTTCTGCCTCCCCGCCAAGATCTTTTTACGGATTGATTGAAAGTGTGTAAACCGCCCCCCCCCCCAGTGAGACTTGTGCAATTTAACAAGAGGACATCTGATGGGTTCACGCAAAGGTTAGTCAACATCCATCGCGTCGGATCTCGAGGGTGTAATGTTTTAAGTGAGCGGTTGAATTTCATTGCCACCAACTTTTGTAATGATTTATGCTCTTTCATTATTACTTCATTCTGAAACTCTGGCATTTTTTTTCTGCGCACCCAAGCCTCAAAAGTCGTTTAGGACTTATTTTGTAAGATCTAGCTAGATGGGTGTTTTGGACGTCGGTGTCACAGAGCTCATATTTGTCTGGCGGTGGGTAGTGTACAGCAGAGGACACAGTAGTAGTACAAAGTCTTGTGAGGGATCCAAAGCACATGATACTGTCATGCTGCGAAGTGGGCCTCCGTCTCCGAAGATATTAACCTGAATACATCTGTTATGTGCGGATGACAGGTTTGGAGGTGAAGGGATGAGGACTTACCCTCAACTTAGTCTGGGCCTCCATCTTGCTGCCGTTCACCTGTTTATTTTTGTCCTAAGCTCGATGCCGCCCTTTCAAGCAGCTTGGTGGTTAATCCTACAATCAATCAGCCCGAACAAACAAGCCGCATTCCCGCGTGTCACCGGCTACTAATTATAGTGATATATAGTCATGGTATTAGCCTTTGTTTGACAGAAAATAGACTTTGTTTCACAACCACCTGCCGCGTACTGCCATTCCCGTTACCATGTAAACATCATCTGTTGCTTGGTGACGTGTGCATCCTGTTGTGGCCTTTTGATTGAATTGACTCGCTTGTGTGTTCTTTAAAGCTACGGTCCTGAAGAGTTCAATGCAAATAAATTACACTTGGGCGTCCGGTCGGCGTGGCGGTCTATTCCGTTGCCTACCACCAACATGGGGATCGCCGGTTCGAATCCCCGCGTTACCGCTGGCTTAGTCCGGCATCCCTACAATTACCCCACTCTTCCGAGCCATCCCGGTCGTTGCTCTACCCCTTCTGCTAATCCAAGGAGGGCTGCAGACTACCACATAGGAGGCGCTAGTGCAGTGACCAGGACACATACCCACATCCGGCTTCCCACCCGCAGACATGGCCAGTTGTGTCTGTATGGACGCCCGACCAAACCGGAGGTAACGGGGATTCGAACCGGCAATAGACCACCATGCTACCCGGATGCCCCTTCACCCTTTTTATTTCTAAAACCTGTCTGTGTGCAGCAGTGGCTCAGGAGGTGGAACAGGTCATCTGGAGGACTGCCTGTTCAGTCCTCGGCTCCCCCTTGCAAAAATGTCGAGGTGTCCTTGAGCAAGACACTTAACCGCTAACTGCTCCCGATGAGCTGATTGTTTGTTACCTTGCATGGCTGCCACCGCCATTGGTGTATGAGTGTGTGTGTGTGTGTGTGCGTGGGTGTGCGTGGGTGAATGTGAGGCATTCGACTGTAAAGCGCTTTGAGTGGCTGTTGTAGCTAGAGAAGCACTACTATATAAGTGCAGCCCGTTTACCATGCCATCATCTTCTGTATCTCCCATTACAGACTGGGGTCAATACTAGACATTTTTCAGTAGTCATCTCACATTCATTACTTTTTTAAAAGATCATTGTTTTTGGCATTTTCCACCCTTATTTGATAGCAATAGTCGAGAGAGAGACAGGAAAGGCAGGGGATGACATGCGGCGAAGGGCCTGGGCCAGATTCGAACCCGGGCTGATGCGGTAAGGACCCAGCCTGATGTGGTATGTAGTGCTCTACCAGGTGAGATACCGGGTTGCCCCCACTACTTTTTCTTTTTTCTTTTTTAACACGGAAAAACTTGCAACTATGTGTGCGGCTATGCTTTTGAATTCTCTGGCATAGTTGTGGCTTTTAGTTTTCGTGCTGGCACTGAAATTGTGCTGCCACGGCCATGGTGGGTTTCCAGTTAGACGAAGTCGGTCATGGCTCACTTGTAGTCGTGGTTCTTTTTATCTGTTAGGCCCATAGAAGTCCAATTCACAATTTGTGCTTAAAATTACACAAACAAACATTTGATCGACTGTTATTTCAAATTTGTGCGTCTCGTGTACTGTGGTATGATTATCTTTAAACAGACTTCATGCCCCCGCTTTGAAATGTAGTAAGATCTAATGTCTTCTTTATTCATTACTTCCCTCTACCCTTTCCTCCGTAGGTTCCATAGGGAGCTGATTTTTATTCCAGGATTTGATGATTTTCCGATATTTGATGCCCCGTTATTGTCGAAGTGCCCTTAAACATTTGTGGACTTAAATCTTGCTAGTATTACCTCTGTTTTAGGGCCTCCACCATCACCTCACTCATGGACTCTGCAGTGCAGATTCACACTTTACAACTTTCTTACACAAGTCTTGAAAGAACTTGTGTTTTGCGTGGTGTATTTGTTATGCACGACAAAATAACGAGTAAATGTTTGTGTAGCATGCATACAGGTCTATCTCTGCTCAGCGGATCTTCTGAACTTGTTGTTTTGTGGTTCATCGCCAGGATGATGTCATTCAAGCTGTTTTGATTGTGGCCAGTCTCATTTTCTATGGCTCGGTGTTCAGTATCTGGTCTGTGCATCAGCAATACTCATTAGTACATATCTATATATATATATGTATATATATATATATATATATAGAGAGAGAGAGAGAGAGAGAGAGAGAGAGAGAGAGAGAGAGAGATAAAGGAGTATTAGTCACACACACACACACACACACACACACTTGAGGTCACTAAACCTTTTTGGTGACTCCAAGTGTCAACAGACAGGGAAGAAATCAATACTACACCCCCAAAATGGTGGTGATATGCGATTTTTTTTCCCCACAACTTTTTTTGTTGAAATTTTACAATCAAGATATTGTAAATACATATATGAAATCAATATATATGTTTACTTAGGAAAAAAAAACAACCAAAATTCAACAAAGAACAAAAAACAAAGAAACAAATAAACATGTCGCCTGGCCGCCTGGCCAGTTAGAAAAAAACACAACTTGTATAATCAACACAAGTAAAAAATATTGTAAAAAAAATATAGACTTATACAGAAAAACAGAATAGTAAAAAAATATGGTTAAGGGATACACCCATATCACCACACATGTAAATGGATTACCCTGAGTCCAACCGAATAATACTGGTTACCAAATGCTTTATGGGATGTCAAGTGACCGCAGTTCCTTGACAAATTTAAAGAAGTGACCCCATGTTTTTATGAAATCTGGTTATTGCACCCCTTGTGACACATCTTATTCTCTCCATCTTAATAAAATACAAAATGTCCCTGAGCCACTTGGAGGGTGATGGAGGAGTGGGTCATTTCCACCGTAATAAAATGAGGCGCCTGGCCAGAAGAGCTGTGAAAGCTACCAGCTCTGCTTTATGTGATGGTGATGGCAGGTCAGCAGGAGGCACACCAAAGCAAGGGGTTTCTTTTTTTTATTTTTGGATTTATCCCCCTTTTTTCCCCCAACTGTACCTGTCCAATTGCCCCACTCTTCCGAGCCATCGCGGTTGCTGCTCCACCCCCTCTGCCGATTCGGAGAGGGCTGCAGACTACCACATGCCTCCTCCGATACATGTGGAGTCGCCAGCCGCTTCTTTTCACCTGACAGTGAGGAGTTTCACCAGGGGGATGTAGCGCGTGCGAAGCTCATGCTATTTCCCCTAGTTCCCCCTCCCCCCCCGAACAGGCGCCCCGACTGACCAGAGGAGGCGCTAGTGCAGCGACCAGGACACATACCCACATCCGGCTTCCCACCTGCAGACACGGCCAATTGTGTCTGTAGGGATGCCCTACCAAGCCGGAGGTAACACGGGGATTGGAACCAGAGATCCCCGTGTTGGTAGGCAACGAAATAGACCACTATGCCACCCGGACGCCCAAAGCAAGCGATTTCTGATCATAGCTGTGACATGTTAGTCCCCTTTAGTATGTAGACACTGAAAAGCCACATCCATTGGCATTAAAATAATTTGTAGATAGTGTTTTGTTTTGGGGTTTGTTGTTGTTGTTGTTTTTTCCTCCCCAGTTGTCCTGTATAACTGCTGCAAGTGTTTCACATGTGAGAAAACAACTTGAGCTTTCAGATGCCCAACGATGAGCACAGGGCTTCATGCTTATTTAATGTTAAACTGAGAATTGCCTTCCAGACTGTAGTGACTTGCAAAAGTCTTACAGTTTAAACAGTAGCTGGAGGTGCAGCATGTATGAATGGTAAAGATGTCTGAAATGGCTAGGCATCCTAACTGGGCCCTCATCCATATACTTCTATTTACTGTTGCCATTGGTGCCATTGCATTATTTGTCATGATTTAAGACATTTCTTTGTGATAAGATACATGTTTATTTTGTACATATTGTTTCTTCGATTATCATTATCATTGTTATTTTTATATATGTATTGTTCTTATTATTTTTATTACTATTTTGATATGTTTATTTATTTATTTATTATACTATATTTATACTATATTTATTATATTTCATAGATTATTATTTTGTATACATTTTTTGCTTCAAGATCTTTCTCTACAGATGAGAAGCACTATACAAACTGAATTTATTATTATTATTTTTTTTTTTTTGGGCAACAGGTGTTCTTAGAAAAATAAAAGTAGAAAATTAGAATTTAGATCCTAAAAAAAAAAAAAAACCTCAATGAAAATAGCTGTTAAAAAAAAGGCTTTAATCAAAGCTACAACTGCTGTTTCATTTTCCATTTTCCGACTTATAAACCCCAGGAGTGACAGCACTGGCTGGCAGCTGATTTCCTCTTTGGTTCACAGTCCTCGGTAAAAGCTAATTAATTCACAAACCACAGTAAAACATGGCCATTGTGTGCACTTTTTGCTGAAATGCATCTCAATCCTTCTGTTGGTGTTCAGTTAACTACATCATGCATTAACATAAACACACCTTGTGTTCAATATGATGTCACATAACTGCTACATTTACCTTCCTTTTTCCCATTTAACAACCCTTTCATTCTTTTACTAGTCGATGTGAGGTTACAAATCACTTCACTCAATCAAATATGCACAAGCTACCAACGTAGTCTGGGTCAGAATCAAACGTAAGCATCCAAGGGTCAGAAACATCACAACCCAGCCAGAAGATAAGCCATGTCTTCATGCTGTGAGAGAGAGCGAGAGAGAGAGAGAGAGAGAGAGAGAGAGAGAGAGAGAGAGAGAGAGAGAGAGAGAGAGAGAGAGAGAGAGAGAGAGAGAGACAGAGACAGAGAGACAGAGGGATGTATATATGTGTGTGTTAAGTTAGAGATAGGAGGGGGAGGGAGAGAGACGGAGAGAGAGGGAGGGAGGGGGGAGCGAAAGAGGGGGAGGGGGATGGAGGGGAGCGAGGGGGAGGGGGAGAGAGGGAGCGAGGGGGAGCGAGAGAGCAAGAGAGGGGGTAGGGAGAAAAAGGGGGAGAGAGGGAGGGAGAGAGGGGGAGGGAAAGGGGGAGGGAGGGAGGGGGAGCAAGAGAGAGGGAGAGAGGGGAGGGAGAGAGAGGTACAGAGGGATGTATATATGTGTGTGTTAAGTTGGGTAGGTGGAGAGAGAAAGACTTCAATGTGTGTGTGCAGACTGATAGATGATACATAGTTAGATGGGTGTAGGTGTATACGTGTGTGTGTGTGTGTGTGTGTGTGTGTATGGACAGATCTACTGTAGGTATCGGTGTATGTGCACATGTGTGTGGTAGAACGATGAACAGAAGGGCAGATAGACAGATGTAGTTAGACAGACAGGTGTCCATACGATGTTCAGCTCTGTATTACAGGTGAACGAGAACTTGACGCCTGTCCCGTTTTATTTCTGTGCCTTTCAGAGGAAGAACGCACACCTGCTGCTGAGTGTGTTCGCGTTGGCAGCTTGGGGAGCTGTTCTGCTGGCCTGCCGCCTCTACTGGATGGGCAACAAACCCCCCAATTTCTCCAACTCCGACAACCCGGCCGCCGATTCCCCCTCCCTCCTCACCAGGACGCTCACCTTCTTCTACCTGCCCTCCGTCAACACGTGGCTCCTCCTCTGTCCGGACACGCTCAGTTTCGACTGGTCCATGGACGCCCTGCCGCTGGTCAGGAGCCTCGCCGACTGGCGGAACGTGCAGACGGTCGCTTTCTATGCGGGATTGCTGTCGCTGGCCTGGTTTGGTCTGTGGACGCATCAGCAGGCCAAGTGCAAGGAGACCAACGGCAAAACGAATCACATCACCAACGGCAGGAACGGCAACAGCAACGGACACAGCTACCAATGCGATGACCAGGAACAAACCAACAACTCCAGCACAGAGCTTCACACGAGTAATGCACAAAACGGTACCAAAAAGCATTACGAAATGAGGACTCCACTGCCCACCACTGAAAATGTTGTGGTTTTCTCGGTAGGCCTGTTGGCCATCCCCTTCCTCCCTGCCACCAACCTGTTTTTCTACGTGGGGTTTGTGGTGGCAGAGAGAGTTCTGTACATCCCCAGCATGGGCTTCTGCTTGCTAGTGACTGTGGGGATAAGGTCCCTGTACGTCCGTCTGCGTCGCAGGTCCTCCAGGACGGTACTGCTGTACTTCAGTGCAGCCCTGGTCCTGCTGTTTGGAGCTAAAACCATCCTGAGAAACCAGGACTGGCGGAACGAGGAGATGCTCTACAAGTCAGGGATTTATGTCAATCCTGCTAAAGGTAAGGCGGACTTTATGTATAATGCACATGTGCATGCACATACGCACAAGTAATCACACACGTACACAAACTCTTAGCGTCATCGTATGAGGGTTTTTTTTGGTTTTTTTTCCTGAATTGCACGAGGACGAGGCTTTTAAGCAAGGTGTTGAACGTGACAGCATGTGGCAGTCGACTGCAGCGCTGAATAATTCAGTGCACGGATGCCATAAATGTCTTCACTTTCCTGCTTCTCTACCTCGGGGTGTGTGAATGCTCACCAGTTGAACTCTGTGCCCCAGACGTGAGATCACACCAGTCTAAATGCCAGCTCTTCTGATTCAGGATTTTTAAGTTCCACTTCCGACCTCGAAAGCGGGCAGACTTTAATCTAAAATGTACAGTACCTGCTATGATGAACGATCAGGTTTTAATAAGTGAGTAGGTAGAATCACAAGGCTTGAGCGCCTGTTCTTGGTTGTGAACCCGCCAAACACTCGGGGAAATCACATGGGTGTCCTCTCTGACATGGAAGGGCGGTGTCACCGGCGTGGGACTCTTTTTTGACTGGCCCTGACGACAGCGAATGAAATATTCAAAAGCACAAAAATTCAAGGTTGTCAGGCAAAGATCCCTTCTCAGAGCTTGTAGTGAAGAGCAGCGGTCCCCAACCACCGGGCCATGGACCGGCACCAGGCCGCGAGGAAATGATACGATTCAGGGAAAAACATAAAAACAAAACCAAATAAACCTGAATAATAAACATTATAGGCTATTTGTGCAGTAATTATGGTGGCGCAATGTTTGGCACGGTTGCCTCACAGCAAGAAGGTTTTGGGTTCGAGCCCCGGAGTAGTCCAACCTTGGGGGTTGTCGCGGGTCATCCTCTGTGTGGAGTTTGCATGTTCTCCCCGTGTCTGTGTGGGTTTCCTCCGGGTGCTCCGGTTTCCTCCCACAGTCCAAAGACATGTAGGTCAGGTGAGTCGGCCATACTAAATTGTCCCTAGGTGTGAATGTGTGTATGTGTGTACGTGTGTTTGTGTGTGTGTGTGTGTGTGTGTGTGTGTGTATGTGAGCCCTATGATGGACTGGCGGCCTGTCCAGATTGCCTCCCCGCCTGCCGCCCAATGACTGCTGGGATAGGCTCCAGCATCCTGAGAGCAGGATAAGAGGTTTGGATAATGGATGGATGTGCAGTAATTACATGGCCTGTCTGTGCTGCACCTTTCCTCACCATGCCCTGTCACGCCCACAACAGGATGAGGATGCTGATCTTGAACTTGAGTAATGCGATGCACGCGAGGTCCTCAGCTGGTCATCACCCGCTTACCTACTCTGTGTGCATGTCGCAACCAGCTTGCTAGCATGAGTAAAAAAACGAATGTCGCTTGAGCGTTTCTTGGGAAAAGCAAGGGGAAATAAAAGGTCTAACGATGATGGTAACATGGAGACAGCAGAGGCCGAGACTGCAAAAAAAAAAAGAAAGTGTCCTTCAAAAGGTCCGGATGCATGCTCAAGACTTTGAACGGGGAGTCAAAGAGGCCATCTATGTGAAGAGGGAACGACCATCCCTGAACCGAGGGGTGGGCTAAAAGTACGTCTGTCGCCATCCTCCAATGCTGTGATAGCAAACATTCCCCAAATCCTCTGAATAGTACACACGGCCATTGAAACTCTAGTTAATGGTCACACCCATATTTGCATATGAAACTGATCGTTGGTTTCGGTCATTAGGCCACTGTATTGTTTATAAGGGTGGGGGTAACTGCAGTCAGCTGAGACTGAAGAGGTCACTTAGATGATGATGCAACGTTTCTGTCAGTAAACGCTGTGCCCAGATGAACTGATTCAACCTTCTTTGACTTCCTTCAAAAGGAAACACGACGAGTCATATAAAAATATGACTTTACTGTGATTGATGACTCGCATGTCATGACCGTTGCAGGGAAACAAGCCCAGGGCTCCCACTGATACAGCAATATTGGTGGGTTACAATGCTTTTAATATGTTCCACCCATCCATTCATCCATCCATTATCCGACCCACTTATCCTGCTCTCAGGGTTGCAGTGATGCTGGAGCCTATCCCAGCAGTTATTGGGCAGCAGGCGGGGAGACACCCTGGACAGGCCGCCAGGCCATCACAGGGCCGACACACACACACACACACACACACACACACACACACACACACACACACACACACACATTCATACCTAGGGGCAATTTAGCACGGCCGATTCACCTGACCTACATGTCTTTGGACTTTGGGAGGAAACCCACACAGACACAGGGAGAACATGCAAACTCCACACAGAGGACGACCCGGGACAACCCCCAAGGTTGGACTACCCTGGGGGCTCGAACCCAGGACCTTCTTGCTATGAGGCGACTGCGCTAACCACTGTGCCACCGTGCTGCCCCTTTTAATATGTTCATACAAGGGAAATATGCGCTGTGTGTTTAATATGCAGACGTTACTTAAATGTTATGGTGCAACCTAACCTATATTACGGTTGTGATTAAACCCCCCCCCCCCAGCCAGTCCACAATAATATTTATTGTCCATAGAAAACCAGTCCACTGCACACAAAAAAAAAAACAAAAAAAAAAAGGTTGGGGAGTCCCGGTGTAGTGTTTTCTTTTCTTCTTTTTTTTCTTTTTTTTTTTTCCACCAAGATGCTGAGGAGGAGGGAAGCAGGAGATGGACTTGCACGGTATCAGCAGGACATCTTGTGTTCACTAATTTCCCTTTCAGATTTTACAGCAGAGCCGAGGCATGACAGCTGTTTGTTGTGGCAGGCCATCAGCGGGCTGGAGCTGCAGCACTGTCCCACACTCGCTCACTCGCACCACCTCATCTCATCTAACATGGGACTCGCACCACCTCATCTCATCTAACATGGGACTCACACCACCTCATCTCATCTAACATGGGACTCACACCACCTCATCTCATCTAACATGAGATTCGCACCACCTCATCTCATCTAACATGGGACTCACACCACTTATTCTCATCTAACACGAGACTCGCACCACCTCATCTCATCTAACACGAGACTTGCACCACCTCATCTCATCTAACATGAGACTCACACCACCTCATCTCATCTAACATGGGACTCACACCACCTCATCTCATCTAACATGGGACTCACACCACCTCATCTCATCTAACATGAGATTCGCACCACCTCATCTCATCTAACATGGGACTCACACCACTTATTCTCATCTAACACGAGACTCGCACCACCTCATCTCATCTAACACGAGACTTGCACCACCTCATCTCATCTAACATGAGACTCACACCACCTCATCTCATCTAACACGAGACTCGCACCACCTCATCTCATCTAACACGAGACTTGCACCACCTCATCTCATCTAACATGAGACTCACACCACCTCATCTCATCTAACATGGGACTCACACCACCTCATCTCATCTAACATGGGACTCACACCACCTCATCTCATCTAACATGAGATTCGCACCACCTCATCTCATCTAACATGGGACTCACACCACTTATTCTCATCTAACGCGAGACTCGCACCACCTCATCTCATCTAACACGAGACTTGCACCACCTCATCTCATCTAACATGAGACTCACACCACCTCATCTCATCTAACATGGGACTCACACCACCTCATCTCATCTAACATGGGACTCACACCACCTCATCTCATCTAACATGAGATTCGCACCACCTCATCTCATCTAACACGGGACTCACACCACTTATTCTCATCTAACGCGAGACTCGCACCACCTCATCTCATCTAACACGAGACTTGCACCACCTCATCTCATCTAACATGAGACTCGCACCACCTCATCTCATCTAACATGAGACTCACACCACCTCATCTCATCTAACATGGGACTCACACCACTTATTCTCATCTAACACGAGACTCGCACCACCTCATCTCATCTAACACGAGACTTGCACCACCTCATCTCATCTAACATGAGACTCACACCACCTCATCTCATCTAACACGAGACTCGCACCACCTCATCTCATCTAACACGAGACTTGCACCACCTCATCTCATCTAACATGAGACTCACACCACCTCATCTCATCTAACATGGGACTCACACCACCTCATCTCATCTAACATGGGACTCACACCACCTCATCTCATCTAACATGAGATTCGCACCACCTCATCTCATCTAACATGGGACTCACACCACTTATTCTCATCTAACGCGAGACTCGCACCACCTCATCTCATCTAACACGAGACTTGCACCACCTCATCTCATCTAACATGAGACTCACACCACCTCATCTCATCTAACATGGGACTCACACCACCTCATCTCATCTAACACGAGACTTGCACCACCTCATCTCATCTAACACGAGACTTGCACCACCTCATCTCATCTAACATGGGACTCACACCACCTCATCTCATCTAACACGAGACTTGCACCACCTCATCTCATCTAACATGGGACTCACACCACTTATTCTCATCTAACGCGAGACTCGCACCACCTCATCTCATCTAACACGAGACTTGCACCACCTCATCTCATCTAACATGAGACTCACACCACCTCATCTTATCTAACACGAGACTTGCACCATCTCATCTCATCTAACACGAGACTTGCACCACCTCATCTCATCTAACATGAGACTCAGAGGGAACCTGTTCATCATTCTCTCATTCAGCTTCTGAGAAACGACCAGACGACAAGCCTCTCAGATGCTGCATCTTAATTTACTGTGTTATTGGGTGGTCGGTTGAACGAGGGAGCTGTGACTCTGACTTGTGTTTACCGTGTTGAACGTTGTCCTCCTGGGACACGCGAGTCACATGCTTTGACTTTCACAGCGCTTGAATAAGTAGGCTGCTTTAGGGCACGCTCAGAAGACGTCAGCGTTCAAAAAATGTTCAACAAAGGCACATGTGGGACACGTTACAATTTCACTTTCCACTTTATGGGGGACGCGACGACGCGAGGTTTTACAAGCATGTTATTAACACAGCTGAGACATGAGGTCGGGCACGAGACCGTGGACGCACATTTGCCCGATTAATCCCAACTGTCCATTAAGTCATCAGCATTGTCAGGTTTCTGCACTCTAAAGGAAACAAGATAGTTTTAAATCTATTTTAAATCTGATCGTTTAGTGCGAGGTCAATAAAGATGTCTTTTTCACTTAGCAAGTTAATGTGCAAAAAGATATTAGCCAATAAAAGCAATGGCTTCTTCCCTCTTCCACTAAGGTCTTACATTGGTGCCATTGTGCATTTCTTTTTTTGTACCGTTTGTGCCAGTGGTGCTTACCAGTGTCATTTCACCTGTCAATTACCCCACCATCTATTCATTCTACCGTAGCAATAAGGAGGTTTACTTTCCATTAATTTTCATAGCCGGGGGGGGGGGTAGCGTGGTGGTCTATTCCGTTGCCTGCCAGCACGGGTATCGTCAGTTTAAATGGCTTGGTCGGTACATCCCTACAGACACAATTGGCCGTGTCTGTGAGTGGGTGGCCGGATGTGGGAAGGGGCCTCTTCGCTGCACTAGCACCTCCCTCAATCAGTCGGGGCGCCTGTTCAGGGGAGAGGGGGAGTGGGGAATAGCGTGATCCTCCCACGTGCTATGTCCCCCTGGCGAAACTCCTCACTGTCAGGTGAAAAGAAGCGGCTGGCGACCCCACATGTATCGGAGGAGGCATGTGGTAGTCTGCAGCCCTCCCCGGATCGGCAGAGGGGGTGGAGCAGTGACCGGGACGGCTCGGAAGATTGGGGTAATTGGCCGGATACAATTGTGGAGTAAAAAGGGGGAAAATCCAAAAAAAAAAGAGTCAAAGCTGGAGTGGATTGGTGGTTTTGCCACAAAGCTCCCCCACCGTGTCGGCTCTTTTTGCCAATGATGCCTTTCTCCTCCAGCTCCCGCGTCCACTGCTGCAGCATCGGCCGAGCGGAGGCAGAAGCGGGGCATTATTGATCATTCTCTTTCAAACAAACACAAAAGAAAATGCCCCTCTGTGCACAGTTCTCACTGTCCGAGCTTTGGTTCATTTACTGAGCCAAATGAATGAAGATTTGTTTTTATTTTTTTTAAAAAAAGTTTTCTTTGACCCATTTTGATTGACCATTTCTTTTCTTACTTATCAGCGTGGGGCAACCTTGGGAACGTCCTGAAAAACCAGGGGAAGATGGAGGAGGCTGAGCAGGCATACAGAAACGCCCTGTATTACCGCAGGAACATGGCTGATATGCTGTACAACCTGTGAGTCCAGACAATATTCTGCTGCCTTCTTGGTGTCGCTTTACACTTGCATTATGAACCTCCATTCACTGTGTGAGTTTTAACTGTGATCTCATTTGTTCAACTGTTGGCTAAAGGGCACGTGTTCAGCATGCTTGTATGTCTAATGCCGTCTAGTGCCAGGAGGTATGGAAAATATCACAGTAATCATAGGAAATGTTACATGATATTGACATATAACATAATATCTGCTTATGTATACGAAACTATCATGTTTGAGTGCAAACTGTCAAACCAAACTAGCTTTCAAATACAACTCCATTAAATAAGGTGTCCAGGTAGTGCAGCGGTCTATTCTGTTGCCTACCAACACAGGGATCGCCGGTTTGAATCCCTGTGTTGTCAGGCGTCCCTGCAGACATAATTGGCCGTATCTGCGGGTGGGAAGCCGGAAGTGGGTATGTGTCCTGGTCGCTGCACCAGCGCCTCCTCTGCTCGGCTTGGGCACCTGTTCGGGGAGGGGGGGGATAGCGTGATCCTCCCGCGTGTTACGTCCCTCTGGCGAAACTCCTCACTGTCAGGTGAAAAGAAGCGGCTGGCGACTCCACATGTATGGGAGGAGGCATGTGGTAGTCTGCAGCCCTCCCCTGATCGGCACAGGGGGTGGAGCAGTGACTGGAATGGCTCGTAAGAGTGGGGTATTTGGCCATGTACAATTGGGGAGAAAAAAATTTAAAAAAAAAAAACTTAAAAGAATGATGAGTGAACATGAGATTATTCCTGAACTATACGCCAGCTCTATAGTGTCTTGCTCGGAGACTCGGCAGTACGTCCAAACAACTGGACCGTCTCTCTCTCCATATGGCCATCTGCCTCCATGATAGTGTCCATTGATCAGCGCTACTCTCATAGAGGAGGTCTTGTCTTGTATTCCCCAGAGTACCCCGTGTCTGACAGGGTTGTTATTAATCACAGTGTGTCATCCCAATGGGAACACAGCCGCTGACGCTCACAGGACACTCCAAAGTCTGTGAATGTCGAGATCCAAACTCTTTCTCCCAAGATTCATATACTTTATTCATCTTAGGGATGGACAATTATTCAATTCTATTGTTTGTTATCTCTCACCGGTATTGTATTAGGAGGAAATTTGGCTTTTGTCTCATGTGATACACAATCTTTTCTAAATTAATGAGAATGAGAATCTATGTACTGAAATTTCTTGCAAAATAAGGTCTGACATATTAGAAGTGTTGTTTGAAAACGAGTTTTGCTTTGGTGTTGTGCTTGCTATGAGACGACTGAACGCCTCAGCAGCAACTGAAAGTGATGTAACATTGGCTGGTTTTCTTTCTTTTTTTGGGGAGGGGGATCCCCCCCCTTTTTTTATCCCCAACTTGACCAATTACCCCATTTTCCCGAGCCATCCCGGTCACTGCTCCACCCCCTCTACCGATCCGGGGAGGGCTACAGACTACCACATGCCTCCTCTGATACATGTGGAGGCGCCGCCAGCGGCTTCTTTTCACCTGAGAGTGAGGAGTTTCACCAGGGGGACATAGCGCTTGGGAGGATCACGCTATTCTCTCCACCCCCCCCCCCCCCCCGAACAGGCGCCCCGACCGACCAAAGGCGGCCCTAGTGCAGCAACCAGGACACATACCCACATCTGGTTTCCCACCCGCAGACATGGCAAATTGCTGTCTGTATGGACGCCCAACCAAGCCGGAGGTAACACAGGGATTTGAACCGGTGATCCCCGTGTTGGTAGGCAACGGAAAAGACCACCATGCTACCCGGACGCCTTGGCTGGTTTTCTTATTCGCACATGATAGAGCGAGCATCTTTTACGAAATATCACCAAAAGAACAGCAGACCATCTGCTGTTGTTTGCATCAATTTCAGGTTGTACGTACGATTTAGAGATTGTATTTTTGCATCTGTAAGCAGATATTATGATATACACTCACTGGCCACTTTATTAGGTACACCTTGCTAGTACCGGGTTGGACCCCCTTTTGCCTTCAGAACTGCCTTAATCCTTCGTGGCATAGATTCAACAAGGTACTGGAAACATTCCTCAGAGAGTTTGGTCCATATTGACATGATAGCATCACGCAGTTGCTGCAGATTTGTCGGCTGCACATCCATGATGCGAATCTCCCGGTCCACCACATCCCAAAGGTGCTCTATTGGATTGAGATCTGGTGACTGTGGAGGCCATTTGAGTACAGTGAACTCATTGTCATGTTCAAGAAACCAGTCTGAGATGATTCGAGCTTTATGACATGGCGCGTTATCCTGCTGGAAGTAGCCATCAGAAGATGGGAACACTGTGGTCATAAAGGGATGGACATGGTCAGCAACAATACTCAGGTAGGCTGTGGCATTGACACGATGCTCAATTGGTACTAAGGGGCCCAAAGTGTGCCAAGAAAATATCCCCCACACCATTACACCACCACCACCAGCCTGAACCGTTGATACAAGGCAGGATGGATCCATGCTTTCATGTTGTTGACGCCAAATTCTGACCCTACCATCCGAATGTCGCAGCAGAAATCGAGACTCATCAGACCAGGCAACGTTTTTCCAATCTTCTATTGTCCAATTTTGGTGAGCCTGTGCGAATTGTAGCCTCAGTTTCCTGTTCTTAGCTGACAGGAGTGGCACCCGGTGTGGTCTTCTGCTGCTGTAGCCCATCTGCCTCAAGGTTCGACGTGTTGTGCGTTCAGAGATGCTCTTCTGCATACCTCGGTTGTAATGAGTGGTTATTTGAGTTACTGTTGCCTTTCTATCAGCTCGAACCAGTCTGGCCATTCTCCTCTGACCTCTGGCATCAACAAGGCATTTTCGCCCACAGAACTGCCGCTCACTGGATATTTTCTCTTTTTCGGACCATTCTCTGTAAACCCTAGAGATGGTTGTGCGTGAAAATCCCAGTAGATCAGCAGTTTCTGAAATACTCAGACCAGCCCGTCTGGCACCAACAACCATGCCACGTTCAAAGTCACTTAAATCACCTTTCTTCCCCATTCTGATGCTCGGTTTGAACTGCAGCAGATCGTCTTGACCATGTCTACATGCCTAAATGCATTGAGTTGCTGCCATGTGATTGGCTGATTAGAAATTTGCGTTAACGAGCAGTTGGACGGGTGTGCCTAATAAAGTGGCCGGTGAGTGTATATCGACATGCAAAATTACCCTATGATTACTATGATGATAATATTTTCCATAATGCCCAGTAGCAATTCATCCTTGTCTTATTTTCAAACACCTCATCTTGTAAATCTTTAGCTTGAACCTTCCCAAATCCCCCCCCCTCCTTGTGTGTCTTCCAGCGGTTTGCTGCTACAAGAGAATAACAAGTTCTCAGAGGCGCTCCACTACTACAAGCTGGCTATTGGGAGCAGGCCAACTCTAGCGTGTAAGTACAGCTCCTCTTTTTATCGACAGTCTCCAGCTCTTGTGGTTGTGGCCATGCCGTGTCCAGGCAACAGTGAATGCGGGCTGTGGTTGCGAGTGGGAGGAGGTCAGCTGAGGAAGGCAGCCGCTACATAGCCGAATTAAAGATTCAACAAAGCTCCAGTCTGGCTCAGTAACGTCAAATGAATGAAATGATTGCATAATGGCATTTATTATGAGTCCAGGTCGGATCACTTTTCCAACTTCTACTTCTTTCCCACCATTTTTTTTTTCTGGGACCCAAAGCACCTTGGTCTATGAACTTGGCTTTCAACTCCCTAACACTTTCGTAAACTGACATTTAATCTCGTGTTTAGGTGCACCTTCTGCGTAGATCTGCATCTCCAAATATGTTTGTGAGTGAGTGCATCGAAACATAAATCCTGTTGTAGGATACATGATATTATAATCCTCATTGGTAAGAAAACTGGCAAGTTGAATTTTTTTTTTCCTGCACCCCCATCATTATTCTCTTGTTTATGCTGCGGCAGTGCTTGCCGCAGGGCGTTCCGCAAAAGAGTGCAGCGGGGGCGTCCGGGTAGCGTAGCAGTCTATTCCGTTGCCCACCAACACGGGGATCGCCGGTTCGAATCCCCGTGTTACCTCCGGCTTGTTTGCGCATCCCTACAGACACAATTTGCCATGTCTGCGGGTGGGAAGCCGGATGTGGGTATGTGTCCTGGTCACTGCACTAGCGCCTCCTCTGGTTCAGGGGGGAGGGGGAACTGTGTGGCTACCTCTGAATACTGCAGCAAATTTCAACAGTGTATAACATCACTTTCCAATTATATGGATCAGAATTTTTAAAAAAAATATTGGTGTAAATGGATGTTTTGGGGTTTACTCTGTAGAATTTTGGTGGCTTTGCACTCCCTGTGCCCAGCAGCGCCAGCAGAAGCTGAATAAGAGTTACCTGTCCTCTATTTAGAAGAGCTTGGCTTTAGCTCTGTCGAACCGGTGCAAAACACTTATTTTGCAATGTCAATTTTTTTTCTTTTTGTTTTTTTTTGGGGGGGGGGTCCCCCTTCCCCCCCCAGCTGTACATGTCCAATTACCCCACTCTTCCGAGCCGTCCCAGTCGCTGCTCCACCCCCTTTGCCGATCCGGGAAGGGCTGCAGACTACCACATGCCTCCTCCGTTACATGTGGAGTCACCAGCCGCTTCTTTTCACCTGACAGTGAGGAGTTTCACCAGGGGGATGTAGCGTGTGGGAGGATCATGCTATTCCCCCCAGTTCCCCCTCCCCCCTGAACAGGCACCCCAACCGACCAGAGGAGGTGCTAGTGCAGCGATCAGGACACATAACCCACATCCGGCTTCCCACCCGCAGACACGGCCAATTGTGTCTGTGCGGACGCCCCATCAAGCCGGAGGTAACACGGCAATTCGAAGTGGCAGTCCTCGTGGTTGTAGGCAACGGAATAGACCACTACATAATCCGCACACCCTACACTATGTCAATTTTAAGCGTCCAGTCAGGATATAATGTAAATAGTATATTAAGTTAGCTGCTCAATTGAAAATGTGCAGTCAATACCAGGCATACTTCCAGTTACACTTTTAAGATGACCCTCTATCTTTCTGTTCACAGCAAAGTCACACAACAGTTGTGCATGTGTCCTTTTCTTCCTGTAGCTCTCCTCTCCCCTCGGTCTGGTCCGTTAGCCTGACCGTCACTTTCAACAGAACTGTAGCTTGGCTAACTTACCTTGAGTTAACACTCTCATAAAGTGGCTGGGTCTTTTACAACACCCTGGAGCAGTATTATTCCCTGATTAGTATAAATTGCTCACCGTCATAACCGATCATGCAATAAATTAGCTCCCCTTTGGTCCCAGCATCAGCCGATGACAGATAAACAGAGACCCTCAAACGTCTTCCGTTCTTCCCCAGATTAATTACAGACCTAATCGAGATCACAGTTAGACTAGAACATTTCCATTCTCCATGCAATTATCCAATCTGTTACGCTCTATAACAAGATTAATTAATTACCCTAAACGGTGGAGACGGGAAGGACAGAATGAGAGTATAACAGTTGGAAACATTTTACAAGGTTGCCACGTTACTCATTGTCTAATTGACAGCTAGCCGGAGCCCGGTTATTTAACAAGCAGGCGCTACATAGTGACCCAGTGGTTAGCACTGTTGCCTCACAGCAAGAAGGTCCTGGGTTCGAACCCAAGGCTGTCCCAGGTCCTCTCTGTGTGGAGTTTGCATGTTCTCCCTGTGTCTGCGTGGGTTTCCTCCAGGTACTCCGGTTTCCTCCCACAGTCCAAAGACATGTAGGTCAGGTGAATCGGCCATACTAAAATTGTCCCTAGGTGTGTGTGTGTGTGTGTGTGTGTGTGTGTGTGTGTGTGTGTGTGTGTGTGTGTGGAAGCCCTGTGATGGACTGGCAGCCTGTCCAGGGTGTCTCCCCACCTGCCGCCCAATGACTGCTGGGATAGGCTCCAGCATCCCGTGACCCCAGTTGGGATAAACGGCTTGGATGATGGATGGAAACAAGTGTACAATGACACAATGAAGTGGCTTTCCTCTTCGTCTACCCCACTTTGCGATAAAGCTCCATTGACTCTCTCCACATTGTGTGCACGCAGGGTACAGAGAACCAGCCATGACAGGCTGCCACAGCTGGAAATAACTGTTTGTCTCTGTAGTTTACCTTACCTACACCACCCTACTGCAGTGCAATAGACATATATTTGCCGTACAGTGTTAGACCCTGTGGTATAAAGATGTGGTTTAATGCTGATGTGCACTTTGTTCCTATGCAAATCCCAAGCAGGTCAAAGAAAGATGAAGAGAGTTTATGTGTTCACCTCATGATGGTACTGATCCAGGAAGGGTTATGCCTGTTTGAATCAACAGGATCACCACCACCACATTGAATCTTGAATATGTGTCAGCACCCTGTGGATGGGCCTTCCAGATTGATGCGCAGTGTAAAATCAGTTTATTCTAACAGCCAAACCCAATGGGGAATAGGTATAGGGGACAGGCCCCAGGAGACTAATTAATTTCTAGCTGCTCATTGATCTCTCGAAGCTGTCTTTCACCATGGAGAAGCATCCGAAGCCTTCCACTGGACCTTGGCAAAGGTCAAACAGGAAGTGTGAAACCAATCACTGTTGTTAAATTCATTGCCTGCAAAGATGTATTTCCGAGTCGCTAATGGGTGACAGCGATGTGATTGTGTTCCCTCTCCAGCGGCTTACTTGAACACGGGCATCATTCTGATGAACCAGGGTCGCCTGGATGAAGCCAAGCGCACTTTTCTAACCTGTGCCGACATACCCGACGAAAACCTGAAGGACCCCCACGCCCACAAAAGCTCCGTCACCAGCTGTCTGTACAACCTGGGCAAACTACTACACGAGCAGGGACACCAGGAGGTAACGATATCTGCACACACACACACACACACACACACATACACACACAGATCATAGTGCTATACTAACCATTAGATTATCACAACAAGTAATATGGGGTTGATCAGTGTTGAAGCCTATAAAATTACAGAGAAGTGAAAGCATCATGCAGGTACACCAGGAAGTGTCAGAGTGGGATACGGAGAATGTGCTATATTTTAAATTGGATTGGTTTCAAAATGATCTCTACCACTGGGGATTTTGAAGCCGCAGGCCACCTTCAACATGTTCATTCACACTGCTGCCCTGCAGGACTTACACGGTTGTGTAAAATTCCTACTTTTTCGAGGCTGCATGTGGTGTTGTTTTACCCACTCACTGCTCATTCATGTAAAATGTACCAGAAATGGGACATCCGGGTGGCGTGACGGTCCAACGACAGTCCAACCCCCCCATTGCCTACCAACGGGGGGATCCACGGTTCGAATCCCTGTGTTACCTCCGCATGGGTGGTCTTCCCTACAGACACAACTGGCCATGTCTGCGGGTGGGAAGCTGGATGTGGGTATGTGTCCTGGTTGCTGCACTAGCGCCCCCTCTGATCAGTCGGGGTGCCTGTTTGGGGGGGGGACTAGGGGGAATAGCGTGATCCTCCCATGCGTTATGTTCCCCTGGTGAAACTCCTCACTGTCAGGTGAAAATAAGCGGCTGGTGACTCCACATGTATCAGAGGAGGCATGTGGTAGTCTGCAGCCCTCCCCGGATCAGCAGAGGGGGTGGAGCAGCGACCGGGACGGCTCGGAAGAGTGGGGTAATTGGCCAAGTACAATTGGGGAGAACAAGGGGGAAAAAGCCAAATTTTTTTTTTTTTTACTAGAAATGTTTATTTTTGCAAACGTTAAGCCTTTGGTAAATTGTGGCTCTCAAAGTTGAAGAAGCCCATCTCACTTCCTGTTCCAACCGCGTTATGTGGCTGAACAACAAATGAGCTTCAGCTCCCTTCTCCCATTGAAACTAGTGATTTTGGAGGTGAATCACTGGAACGTTCACACCCGTAGAGTCAATGTGTGACTCTGCTCGCATTTTCGTAACGTCAGTAAAACCGAGGATAGACCTTTTCTGTTGTGCTCTGTCTCCACCGCCGGCTCGGCGACCCCCGATTCCACGCTGTGTATTCAGTGTCAGGCTGCGGGCCGCAGGGGAGGAAGGACTCGTTACATCGGGTCAAGCGTCTCTGGCTGATCTCTCTCTGGTCCTTAATGCGTCGGCCCCCCTGCTTTTGTTTTCATTTACAGGAGGCCCTCTCCGTGTATAAAGAAGCAATACAGAAAATGCCAAGACAATTTGCACCTCAGAGCCTGTACAACATGATGGGTAAGTGCCCCCCCCCCGCCATCTTTTCAAGATAGCAAGCAAAAACATGCTTATTTTTGAGTGCAGATGAAAATAGCGGCTAATAGCAGACAAGGAAAGGGGTTATTTGGTGGTGGTGGTGGGGGGGGGATTTGGCACGTTTGTACTTGGTCTCTTTCCCATCTGCCTGCCGTCTGCATTTTAGTCTCACCTTAATGAACTAGAGCCCTTGTTAAAACGAGGTCAGCCCCTTGCTTATTCAGCCAAACCAAGCTTATTTTTTTAGCGTCAGAAATTAATCTTTGGGTTTTCATAAGAAAATGTTGATAAAGGCAGTTGTTTTTCAAAGGTGCCCTCTTTTCATAGCTTATTGTTAATACGGTTGTTATTCAGCATGTTTTTTTTCTCCTCGCAAAAAGCATGTAAATCAACTTCAGTTAGGTTGTGTGGCTTCTAGTCAAGTCTCTCTACAGTGTTTTGCCCAGAAATTGAGCTTCCCCCATTGTGTGTTAACTAAATTATCTTGTTTTCTACTACAAGAATAGCTCACGCTCCTCACATTACTGCATTGAGAAAACAGCTGCAGACTGAGTTTTGACTTCAGATTTAAACAAGTAGTAACAATATCAATTTCAAGTGACCCCCACCCCGATCCCTCTGATTCTTGTCACTCCAAAGCCATATCAACTCTGTCTCCAGTGCATTGCTTTGGGTCCGAGTATAGCTGCTCTCACTTTATTCTTTTCTGCAAACACGTTCCAGTATGTGAGAAGAAGCCATGTTCCAGCTTCTCTCCAGTGTATTGGCAAATGCAGTTTGACAGAGGTGCTGAGATTATGTCAAAATGTTGACCGTAACTCCCATCAGCGTTTTTAGAAGCAGCATCGGCTCCGGAAGGGAGGTCACAGGCCTGAAAGTCTGCGACTGCTGTGGCTTTAGTTGTTTCTTTTTGGTTTGCACATTTGGCACACCTGCTCGTATATGTTTCCAGTCTTACTCGCTCTGCCACTCCCAAGCCGTTAGTCAGTCTCCAAAGAGCAGAACCTTTCATCAGGCCCAGACCTAGGTGGCAATCTGCATCCCCCGCTGGTCTCGCTCCAGTGTTCTCTGGTTGGCCGTGGAATGTTCCATTCAGAGAGGCGGTTTTCGGCTCCTCGGAGTCAGTGTCACTTCTAATTGCACGTTGATGTTTGTGCTAATATCATACTGAGGTCTGCTGGTAGGGGTAAGAGAGCGGTATAGGACTAGCAAATGAAAAGTTTATTTTTTTTCTCAACCTCTATGTCCCTTTCAGAAAAGAATCCTTGCCTGAATAGTTCATTGTGCAATATGTTTAAATTACAAATGAAGACTTTTTCAAGCATTTGCCATCATGTTTGAAAATCAATTCCTCAAGTAGTGATGAGGTATCTGGAAGCAATGGCATATATATATATATATATATATATATATATATATGCGTTTTTTTTTCTTTCCCAGAAACCATTAATGGTGTAGATAAAAGTGCTCAACAAATGAGGAGCGGAATATTAAGATTATCTTATATATATATATATATATATATATATATATATATATATATATATATATATATATATATATATATATATTTTGGCTACTCTGCTATATGTTCATGCATTTTGCAACAAGAATATGACGAATTTGTGACTCGAATCCTTAACACGAGAGTGTGTGGTTTGATAACATCTGGAGCAAGTCTTCTCTTTACTGGGGCATAGATATTACCTTACATCTTGGGGAAAAGGCTTAAATCCTGATCCTTATTATTAGCAAAAGCGGAAGCCAGTTCTTAAATTTGATGCCACTAACATGCCTGTTTTCCATGTGTTCCGAGGTATTATTTCACAGCATTACCGGCCGCTTTTAGTGAAAGACGAGGGTATGTTTTCAGACCATTACAGAGGTCACCGAGTGCTGATTAAATACCAGCCACCTGTTGCTTATCATGGATTCTCATCAAGGAAATGAGCAGTCCCAATCCTTGGAGAATTAAAGTTTTCCTCTGCTGTGATCCAGATAACATGTCCTGTCACTTCATAATCCTCAGAACTTCAAGTTCATGATGAGCGCCATCACTTTTCACATGCTGAGTGGCTTTTTCCTCCATAATTACAACTCAAGTATTTCTTTGACCGTGTTGTTACCAAATACCGGCATTTGTTGTCCGTTGTTGTAATGAATGTACGGGAACGCCATGTAAGAGGGGTCGTTGTTTTGTCAGCTGCTAGTAGAGGTTCTGGAGGAGGTATCAGATGTTAGTAGAGGTTCTGGAGGAGGTATCAGATGAAGCAAGTGAGATCAGGGACAGTTTTGATAGTTGTATCCTCAGCTCCACATCATAAGTACAGACAAGACTGGCAGTCA
Organism: Lampris incognitus; assembly: GCF_029633865.1. NCBI lineage: Eukaryota > Metazoa > Chordata > Actinopteri > Lampriformes > Lampridae > Lampris > Lampris incognitus. The sequence goes on along the minus strand of NC_079216.1, from coordinate 53,578,486 downwards.
CATCTGCCCTAAATTCAATTATGTTCTTTTATATCCCCCATTGATCTCAACTTATTTGAAACACCTTGAAAAAATCCAAACACGTTTGACGTTTATTTTTCTAGGTTTGCTAGGTTTCTAGATTTGCTTGGGCATGAAAAGTTTGCTTTTGTAATTCAGTACATGAAAGAAATTTAATGTGATCCATCACTTTTGTTCTAAATGCTTTTTCTGCAGGTTGAATTTGGATCTTTCAAACAAATGAACAATTGAACAGTCTTTGCTTGGTCCAATATGTGCCTGACATTAATCTACAAGTAAATTCTTTGACTAATAAACATGGGGGGGGTTAGTTTGAGTTTTATACCCACCTTAATCAACCCCAATCCACTCCAGCTGTCATTAAATTCCTCTGTGGAACAATGAGAAGATGTGTGATTTCTTAACATCTGACAACTTGACCCCTGACCTGACCCTGAACTTCTGCTCACAGGAGAGGCCTACATGAGACTTAACAAGCTGGCCGAGGCTGAGCACTGGTACCGAGAGTCCCTGAGAGCCAAACCAGACCACATCCCAGCGCATCTAACTTATGGCAAACTCTTGGCCATGACAGTGAGTTGTGTACTTTTTCCCCCCGTTTTTTGCCTCCTCCAACTCATCTGATTGTGTTGTTTGACATTTTGCCAAACTGCATCAACGCTTATTCTTCAACCATATTTTAGCACCAACATCTTCACTTTCTCTACTCTCTGTTTTGCGTTGCCTCTGCAGGTGCCATACCAGCTCTTTTCGGCACCTTTGCGTGGAGGTTTAACGAGTCTCTACAATTAATCAATTGCCTCTTTGTGTGTGTGTGTGTGTGTGTGTGTGTGTGTGTGTGTGTTGTGTAGTGTCTGCACTGGAGTGAGTGAGAGAAAGAGAGAGAGTGAACATCTTAAGTTTCTCACCGTGTCCCTATCCTCCGTTGGGAATAATGCTTCCTGTTCGAAACCCATGTCATGGCTGCTCACCTTGTTTTTTTACAATCGGATACCCTAATCCCTAGTCTGGACCTTATTGGGTCCTTTGGTGTTGACACGCCATAATCAATGACAATAAAAAGAGGAATCGGTCCACGACATGGCCGTACCAGAGCGTCTTTGGGAGCTAGCTAGTCATCTTCCATAGATTTACATTGAACCTGCAACACAATCTTTGCCATCAGGCATCGGCGAGCCAGGGAATGCAGATTCTACTGGGCTAAACTTGTTGATGATGAGAACTAACACGAATTTCAGTTCAGTTATCATTAGAACCCATTTCGGTATCCAATACTATTTTTTTTCTTTCCTTTTGTGAACACAATTTTCAGGTATGGCAGTACAATCATCACAGCTAACTGACACTGATTAGTTGTGATGCTCATGGATATAAAAACACGCAGCCAATCAAAGGCAACAAGTCATATGATGTGATAACAATGATGCCCTCAAACTCCTGAATATTAAATGGTGAAAATGCCAAAATTGCAGTTTTTTTTTTAACACAAATTAAGGGGGATGGCTAATTCGGAAAAGTGCTGCAGTTTTCAAGAATATATGATATCAGGGCATCCGGGTAGTGTGGTGGTATATTCTGTTGCCTACCAACACGGGGCTCACCTGTTTAAATCCCTGTGTTACCACTGGCTTGGTCGGGTGTCCCTATAGACGCAATTGGCCGTGTCTAAGGGTGGGAAACCGGATGTGGGTATGTGTCCTGCTCGCTGCACTAGCGCCTCCTCTGGTCGGTCAGGGCGCCTGTTCAAGGGGGAGGGGGAACTGGGGGGAATAGTGTGATCCTCCAATGCGCTACGTCCCCCTGGTGAAACTCCTCCCTGTCAGGTGAAAAGAAGCGGCTGGTGACTCCACATGTATCAGAGGAGACATGTGGTAGTCTGCAGCCCTCCCTGGATCAGCAGAGCGGGTGGAACAGCGACCGGGGCGGCTCAGAAGAGTGGGATAATTGGTCAAGTACAATTGGGGAGAAAAAGGAGGAAAATTAAAAAAAAAAACTTTCCCCAGTGTAACAGTATAAATTGGCTGAATTACCGCTTGATCAAATAATCCTTCTGATGGATTTCGTACCCTGGTGTGTCCTGGTCTCTAGCGCCGCCTCTGGTCGGTCAGGGCGCCTGTTCGGGGGGGGGGGGGAACTGGGGGGGGGGATAGCGGGATCCTCCCACGTGCTACGTCCCCCTGGTGAAACTCCTCCCTGTCAGGTGAAAAGAAGCGGCTGGTGACTCCACATGTATCAGAGGAGGCATGTGGTAGTCTGCAGCCCTCCTCGGATCAGCAGAGAAGGTGGAGCAGCGACCGGGGCGGCTCAGAAGAGTGGGGTATTTGGCCAAGTACAATTGGGGAGAAATAGGGGGGAAAATAAGCCACAAAAAAAGAACATATAATATCGCTTCATAATTATATGGATAATTTACTGTCTATAGTGTTTGTCATTCTACATTCTCCTCGGTGCTAAACGCGCCACTAGCGACGTAATGACAGTTAACCTCGCTTCTCTTTAAAAGTGCTGTTTGGCTCCAGAGGAACCTATTTTCATCCCACTCTTACTCACTAAGCCAATCCACAATCATCAGCCTGACAACGGTTTCCAGGACGACCGAGATGATATCCGCATAGGGTCATATGACCTGGATGACCTTCTATTTGAATAAGAAGAGGAAGGTCTGCTTGTTTTTGTGTAGTGGGAGGCTGCGAGGGATGTGGAAGGTACTAGCATCTCGGAGTCCACATAGATTTTGTAATGTGTCAGTGCCATATGGTGAGCAGCGGCAGATCACTGACTGATAGGAGCTTCTGGAATAGAGCTCGGGGGAGGAAAGGGTTTAGGGATGAACAGAAGCGGCCAGATAAGAGCCGCAACAGTAGAGAGTTGAACGGATGAAAAGGGAGGTGGCCCGAAGAGGGATAGAAAGGTTTTTGAGAAAAGGTTCCTCGCATTATTACCCGGGCTGACTCCGAGCTCTGCCAGTGTCTGGTCCCTAATGGCAGGATATAAAAAGTCTTCAAAGGCCCGGAGATGGGCTATGGAGAGCCCTTCCTGTCTCTGTCCCTTCCCATTTCCATTAAGGCAACAGAGTCCTTTTCAAGTCCTTCATGCAGTCTTTCCCGAATTATGAGATGCCATGTATCATAATTGAAATGTCTGCTTTGACTTTTACTTAAGTTTGAAGAGCACATGGTTTACTCCAAAAATTCTTGAAGCAAACAAGTGGACAGCATATTTTAAAAAAAAAGTTGAGGTTTTGTGTCAGTATAAGGCCGGAATATGACCATAGCTGTTTGCAGTCTGAATAAAGAAGTTAAGAAGCACACTTCTCTAAGACCTTGTATCCTGGTGATCAAACCAACTCCCACTTTGTACCCTCGCATAAGTAAGCTTACAATTGCAGACCTTGCTTGTGTTTTTCTCTTCTGACTTCAGCCACAGTGCAGCGCTCAACTGACGGTCTGACGGTAGGCGGACGCGTGGCGGGCTAAGCTAACTGCTAGCCCACGGCCCTGCCCAAGAGGAAACACCACGTCGACTGTGTTTCTGTTTGCGTCTGCGTTCGTGTCGTCGTGTGGTGCGCGGGGGAGGTGTGTCGAAGGTTTCTGGCTGGGAGAGCTGGCATTGGGTCGACTGGGGGAGCCTGGTCGGCTGTATCTGATGGGCCCGGGAACCATGGCCCTGCCTGGAGCTGCGCCCGAAGAGGGGACAGCGAGGGCGGTCTGACGGGACACGGAAGCAGGGCAGACTAAGCTAACCGCTAGCCCATGCAGACCGGCAGTTCCGACAGTCATCCTGGCTGGTGTTCGTTCTCTGGACGGTGGAGTTTTTGGACTGTGTTGCACTGGGTGGACTGTGTTGGACTGGGTGGACTGTGTTGGACTGGGTGGACTGTGTTGTTGACTGTTTTTTTTTTTTTTTGCTCTGTTTTTGTATATTTTTGGTGTTATCGTTTTCGGATATGTGTTTTTGTCTTTTGTGTTGCGCTGCTGTGGGCTGGGAGAGACGGAATTTCGTTCGTAGTACATTAGATGAAATTACGAATAAATTGACCCCCCCCCCCGAATCAAAGAGTGATGGCTGTTCAAGTATACTTTAATTGATAATACAGATAAAAGGCCTTGGGTTGACATGAATTGGCTTCTGAATGAAAACCCCCAGACATCAAGAAGTCTCCAAAACCAAGTTTTGTCAGCAAGCAGACTCTTAAAAAAAAAAAAAAAAAAAAAACACAAAACATCCTTTAAAGTGTCCACTCAGACCTGATGAAGTGAGCATGGGTATAATTCACTGGGCCATGAAAGAGAAACTCATTTTACTTAAGAAAGTGTTATTGATTTGGGAGGAAAGTAGAATTTGACCCCGCAGGGCTGAATCCCCCCAGATCTCTGACCGTGATGGATGGAAGACAGGTTTAGAGCTCCTGTGATCCCATCAGAGTGTAAATAATGCCGCCGAAGAAGTAGAGTTGGCTTAGAGAAGCTTTATCCTCGAGGAATACTTGAAAGGCCGACGAAGAGAATAACTGTGAAACGTGTCAGCAAGTTTGTTCCCAAAACTGTTTGTCCTCGGCGCTCTGCTTTCACACTAGTCTCTTTGTGGAGATGTAACTGCCATATTCCTGCTGCTGAGCTTCATTCAGTCTCATAGCACAGCTCCAGGAATGTACGCTGACAACTCTGTTTAAGGCTGATCAAAACCAGTATGCCTTGTCCCATAGCTCCCACCAGCACCACCCACCACCTCCTCCTTCCTCCTGTTCTAAGCCTGAACGATGATGACGCTCGGATACTGCCAGGGGTCTTAGGTTCAGATCCCGGCGGGTGAGGTAAAGCGCGAGTGAGTTGGGTAACTGTTGGATGAGGAGGAGGTGAACTTAGACTGCCATAAAATAGGGTGTGTGGGGGGTGGGGGGGGGATAGCATATATCAGGAGATCTGCTCTGGGAGCAGGGTTAGGAAAGGGTGAGGGAGGGGCTGCGGAGATGAGTTGGACGAGAGAGAGCGAGAGAGTGAGAGGGAGAGAGAGGAGACTAGCTGTGATATCTTGATGAAGGAAAGACAAAGGGGGGTAAGATTGTGGGGTGATGGGAGAGTGAGAGGAGGGCAGGGAAAGGAGAGTCAAACGCTCAATGCAGAGATCATTATCATACCCGCCCCCTCCCCCTGCTGTGTTGACCACTCTGCACCTCCACCGACACCCCAGGAGGTCAGGATGTGTCGGGCCCTTGTCTGTACACACCGAGGGTCAGAGATGGATTCGGCCATTCACGTGTCATTTCCTCCGCTAATGTGATGCAGACTCTGCTCAAAAATCAGCTTGATGACCTCAGCCGGGGCTGTCAGCGACGTGTCTGATGTTACCAGGAGATTTGAAGTGCACACCAACAGAAAAACCTCAGTGTGTGTGAATGTAGGTTACTGCACCCCCACACCCACCACCACCCCCACCACCCTCCCCACACACACGCACACACACGCACACACACACACACACACACATACACACACACAAACAGGGGAATGACGAGTAGATATAGTTGACAGGGCGTTGACAACTCTTTATTGACACTTTAGAAAATTTGATATTATTTCATCCCTCCCCAAGCAAACAGAGTCATTATTGTTTTCCGTTGGAGGACGACGGGAACATTACAGTATCATATCATAACAGGAAAACGGGAACATTACAGTATCATGTCATGACGTGGAGACAGGGTGACAGGAAGCAACCTGCAGGTTTGGCTGATTCTGGTCTTTGCAAATGAAAATGATTGAAAGCTAACAAACGATCTGATTGCGACAATCTCACACTGCAATAATGATGAGCTTTAAGAGCTTGTTAAGAAATACGTGAAATTAGACATCCGGGTAGCATAGTGGTCTGTTCAGTTGTCTACCAACGGGGGGATCTCCTGTTCGAATCCCCGTGTCCGTGTTACCTCCGGCTTGGTCGGGCGTCTCTACAGAATCAATTGGCCGTGTCTGCGGGTGGGGAGCCGGATGTGGGTATGTGTCCTGGTCGCTGCACTAGTGCCTCCTCTGGTCGGTCGGGGCGCCTGTTCAGGGGGGAGGGGGAACTGGGGGGGAACCGCGTGACCCTCCCACGTGCCACGTCCCCCTGGCGAGACTCCTCACTGTCAGGTGAAAGGAAGCGGCTGGCGACTCCGCATGTATTGGAAGAGGCATGTGGTAGTCTGCAGCCCTCCCTGGATCGGCAGAGGGGGTGGAGCAACGACCGATACGGCTCGGAAGAGTGGGGTAATTGGGGAAAAAAGGAGGGGTGGGGGAAGAAAAAAGAAATACGTGAAATTAATTTTTTGTAGTTTTCTTTTGCTAAATGTTTTAATCTCCACACTAGTGATGTGGGCCCAGTCCTAAATGCTGACTCTCTGTGGATGTGTGATAAAGTCTGTGTTGAAACGATGATTTATCAGTAATCCCAATTACTAAATGTGATTCAGCGGCCCACACATGAACGAGATTTGTAATTCTGATGAGGTTTATATTCAGCTCAAAGGGATATTAGCTGGGGTTATACTGGCTTCACATTTGCTTTATCCACATAACACATTTCATGGAATTGTGTCGACGGCACCGCCTGACGTTCCTGATGTTTAAGCAAAAAACAGACCGCTTTTCAGAAAGACGGGGGGAAAAATATTTCTGCCTTCCCTAGTATATAGCATGTAGCCTACCCATGTTCGCCGTAAATATTCTCAGATGGGTTGTAGTCTAAACCCTCATCCAATCAGGACGGCAACTCCCTCGGTGTGCAAAAGCGTTTGGCCTACATTGAGTAAATAGAAATAGTTCCCGTGTTATTGTAAAACCAGCTGCTCCTCAGATGCACGCCTCAGCTATACAATGCTGCTCCATCTGTGGATTTGTGAAAGAAAATATACAGAAATTACGCTGTTCGGACTGCAAATATTTGAGCTTCTTAAACACCTTCAAGCTGTGTTAGACAGTGCTCAGCGCCGGCTCGGTTTCTGTCTGCCTCAAGGGGAACCCACACTCGGATGTTTATGTTGTAAAATGTTTAGTAGCTAAACCTGAAGACATTAAAATGTATATGTCTGCGAAATACACAGTCCTTAATGCTGAACTGTGCTGACTGAATGCCGGCATATTCTCTGAAAATAGGCCTACACCTTCTGCATAGTTGTGAAAGGCCACATCGTATTATATCTATTCTGGTTTGTATGAGATTTAATGCTGTGATGCCACAAATCATATATATATATATATTTATTTGTTTGTTTGTTTCTTTATTTATTTATGGGAACCCCCCCTTTCCCCCCATATTTATCTGGCTAATTACCCCACTCTTACAAGCCGTAACGGTTGCTGCTCCAACCCCTCTGTGGATCTGGGGAGGGCTACAGACTACGCCATGCCTCCTCCAATACATGCGGAGTCGCCAGCCACTTCTTTTCACTCGGGGTGTAAAAAAATATTGATACACTTGAGTATCACGATCTTATCTTTTGTGATACTGTATCGATTCTCAAAACCACTCTATCGATTTTTAATTGTTTACATGTGAAGGTTCGTGACAAACATTTTGTGTTGTGTGTAACCCCACGAGCATTAGATAAATGTTGTAGTCTATCTTCAGCCATTTGACTCTTCCACTCCAACCCAACAACGTAAACTGAGACAGGAAGTAGCATAAGCACAAAGAACACAGGCCTATGAAATGGCAATATATCACCTTTCTTACAGTATCGCAATATATCACGATATGTTGAATCGTAGCCCCTGTATCGTGATACGTATCATATCGCCACATTCTCGCCAATACACAGCCCTACTTTTCACCTGACAGTCAGGAGTTTCGCCAGAGGGACGTAGTGTGTGGGAGGATCACACTATTTCCCCCAGTTCCCCCTCCCCCTCGAACAGGCACCCCGACTGACTAGAGGAGGCACTAGTGCAGTGACCAGGACACATACCCGCACCTGCTTTGCCACCCGTCATTGTGTCTGTAGGGACACCCGACCAAGCCGGAGGTAACACGGGGATTCGAGCCGCCGATCCCTGTACGTGTAATTACTGTTGACCTCTGATCTACAACAAACAAATCAAAATAAGCAAGGCAAGCAAATTCAGATGGAGAGTTGAGGACATCCAGCGCGTTTAGTGACATTTGCCATTTTTGAACCCTGTCATTGGACACCAGATTTTCATGATCACTGCATAGTTTACAGGGGTTTGCAAGCCATGTTTCAGAAGGGTGGCACAGGCCATCAAACAACAAAAACACGCAGCTGGCTCGGCTCCTGTGTTTTTAAATGCTGGAATCTGTGTGTGTGTGTGTGTGTGTGTGTGTGTGTGTGTGTGTGTGTGTGTGTGTGTGTGTGTGTGTGTGTATGTGTATGTGTGTGGGCTCAGAGACTCATACTTTTGCCCCTTTTCCACTGCATGGTACCGACTCAACTCGACTCTACTCTATTCGACTCTACTCGCTTTACTTTTTGGGTTTTGGTTTTCCACTGCAGATAGTATCCCCTTACAGCGAAGCCCTGCTGGTCATTTGTGGGCGTGTTGACTAGTTTTTCCTCCCTTGTCTACCAGCGCCCCACACCAGTGTTTTATTTTCAAAAAAAAATCAACAAGACCACGTCTAAATGTGTGCTTCACATGAGCAATATTAGTGTAACTAAGAGATTCGCTGACAACAAATATTTTCTTACATGGTTGGATTATCAACTATAATACAAGATTCATAACACTCGCTTTGGCATTCCCTGGTTATAAACAGAGCTGTTCAATTTCTCTCTGACCAGTGAGTGGTCAGATTTTATTTATATTTAAATAAGTATAAATCCAATTTATTCATATTTTTGCTTATATTTTATTTATTTATATCTATTTATATTCAAATGTAAATATTTTTATTTATTTATTTATTTGACAGGCTTTTATTTATATTAAAAATATCAATAAATAAATACATTTTTATTTTTATATATATATATATATATATAATTATTAAATTAAATTAATTTATTTATAGTGGTATTTTCGTGTCACCTTTTAGCATCAGCTCAGCTGACTTGGAACCTCGACAGAGGTGGTACCAAAAAAAGTACCTGGTACTATCCCTTACTTTTGCCCAATGGAAAACCAAAAAAAGCGAGTAGAACTGAGTTGAGTTGAGTTGAGTCAAGCCAGTACCATGCAGTGGAAAAAGGGGCATTTGTTTCCATCATCCCCACTCACAGACTACCATTAGTGTTTGCCAGTCACATAATGCACCAGGAGAGCAGGACTTTTAACATGAGGCCTCTTTTAACGCCAGCTTTTAAATCGGGATCAGGCGCATCTGATGCCCAGCTGAATCCAGGGACGTGCGAGTGTCCCAGCATGCAGTTCTCCTGTCCAGCTGCTTTATTCTACATGAGCTATGATTGGTTGCTTTTCCACGTTCGCCGGGGCCCTCAGGGAGCTCTCGGGTTCTGCTGGACTTCAATCTGTCATCGTCTTTAATCTTGCTAATGTTTACAGTCACCCCGACACGCCGAGGACAAAGCTGTCACTCGCTCCAAATAAAACTGCACAGCGCGCACCAACCTGAGTACACGCATGCATACAGACACACAAGTTCACACAAACACAATCATGCACAACCTACTGCTCTTGTTTTCCCTGCACCTCCCCTTTCCTCTCCGTCCGCCTTCTCATCTCTCTTTACCGCTGTGCCCTTTCTCAACGTGCTCAGGCCACACACACAGCCGGTCTGTGGTTTGTGAGTGTTATTTGCACAGATATAAGTGAGTAATGAATGAGCCCTTGCCCTGCGCAGTCAGCCGTGCCAAGCATGACATTGTGTACCTTGACAGAATGACACACGATGTTGAAAGAAATAATACTAGTGGTACATATGTTTCATGTCTATTTATGAAGATTTAGCGTTACACTGGGGCTGCGGCTTGGACAGCGCCGTTATAGGTGGATTTTGGCGTTTGGCTGAACGCGATATTATTTTCTGTTGAGTAGATTTGCAGAGCTATTGAAGCAATATCGACAATGTGTGTTGATTCTTCTCTCTCAGGGTCAGAAGACAGAAGCTGAGAGGTACTTTCTGAAAGCCATTCAGCTCGATCCCCTGAAAGGCAACTGTTACATGCATTATGGTAAGTACTGGTTTGTTTCTTCTAACTGTTTTTTTTTTTGGGAGGGGGGGGTTCCCTGTTTTCCCACCCAGTTGTATCCGGGCAATTACCCCACTCTTCCGAGCCGTCCCGGTCATTGCTCCACCCCCTCTGCCGATCCGGGGAGGGCTGCAGACTACCACATGCCTCCTCCTATACATGTGTTGTCGCCAATTACTACTTTTCACCTGACAGTGCAACCCGGTATCACGCAAAAGCGTGTAATACACCCGCCGGTCCACCGTGTCAGTGTCTCGGTTTGCCTCGCTCAGGTGTGAAAAGTACACGCGTGTATGAAGGTGCAGTGCCAGCAGGGGGCGATGATTAAGAGGTGAAGGCAGTTTAGGGTTAGGGGAGGGATTTTGGAAAATGCTGTATGCCTCATTTCCTCCGTGGGGAATTATTGGGTTAATCATCGCCCCCTGCTGGCACTGCACCCTCATACACACACGCGTGTACTTTTCACACCTGAGCGAGGCAAACCGTGACACTGATACGTTGGACCGGTGGGTGTATTATACACTTTGACCCGATACTGGGCTGGACAGTGAGGAGTTTCACTAGGGGGACGTAGCATGTGGGAGGATCACACTATTCCCCCCAGTCCCCCCCCCCCCCGAACAGATGCCCCAACCGACCAGAGGAGGCGCTAGTGCAGCGACCAGAACACATACCCACATCCCCTAGACATGGCCAACTGTGTCTGTAGGGACGCCTGACCAAGCCGGAGGTAAAAAGGGGGTTCGAACCTGCAATCCCTGTGTTGGTAGGCAACAGAATATACCGCTATGCTACCCGGATTCCCTCCTAACTATATTTTAATGCATGTGTCAAATAATATTCTAAACTGCAAACATTGGTGTTTCTGGTGACCTGTTAGGGCAACTGGTATAAACCGATGTCTGATGAGCACACACACACACACACACACACACACACACACCCGCACACACATGCGCACACACACACGCATGTGCGCATGCACACACACACACGCATGCAGGTGCACACATGCACATATGTATGAATGCATGCACACCCACACACACATGCACAAACATGCGCACACATATGCATGCATCCCTGATGAGCACACATCTGATAAACACACACACACACACACACACACATGCATGCACTCACACACATGCATTCACATGCACACACGCACACATGTTCGCATGCATACACACACACACACTAACATGCACACATGCATGCATCCCTGATGAACACACATTTGATGAACACCCCCCCACACACACACATGCATGCACACACACATGCACTCAAATGCACGTACGCACACACACATACACACACACCCATGCATGCATGCACAAACACACACACACACACACACAAACACACACACACTCAGATCATGTCAGGCTAATGTGGTGTCCGGTGCTGGCTGACCCTGCTGGTCATCTCTTCCTCCTCCATGTGGGAGGGAGCAGAGTGCTACATGGCTAGCAGAGATTAGCCTGATGAGCTTTTCAAACCAACGAGCAGGAAAGACAAAGACCAGTTTCCTCACATTGTTCTCCTGGGTCAGGGGCAGGGAACGGGACAGTTTCGGTGCCTCGTTTGACTTGCATTATTTCCATACATGACCTGAACTTCTGTTGCCTTTTACATGAGGCTTACATTACTCTTGCCTATAAGAATGCGAGTTTTGATTAGTGTAGAAAAGGAATTATTTTGTTTTATTTTTACTTCATTTTGTTGTTGAACTGGTGTTGTGAGCACTTGAATTTGCCCCAGTCGCCTTTAAAATGCAAGTTCAACTTTTCAGCTTGTCATTTATTTCTATTGGTATAATGATAAGAGCCCAAATATGATGTGTAATGCAATCAATCATGTCTGATAGCAGGAAAAACACGAGTTATCAAGTGTCTTGACATCACTTAGTTGTGTTGTTTAGAACCCAACATGCCACATTATCTCAGACTCATATTCACTTAAATGTTCTTTCAAAAGTCATGTGCATGCCAAACAGCCTCATGGGATTGTTATGGAGCTTTGACATAGACCAGTTGTCTGGTCTCTCCTTTAAAACTACAGTCCACTTGCGTGCGGATAGTGCAGCGGTCTATTCCGTTGCCTACCCCACAGACACAATTGGCCATTTCCTGCAGGTGGGAAGCCGGATGTGGGTATGTGTCCTGGCTGCTGCACTAGCACCTCCTCTGGTCACTTGCGGTGCCTCTTTGGGGGGAGGGGGGACTGGGGGGAATAGCGTGATCCTCCCACACGTTACGTCCCCCTGGTGAAACTCCTCACTGTCAGGTGAAAAGAAGCGGCTGGTGACTCCACATGTATCGGAGGAGGCATGTGGTAGTCTGCAGCCCTCCCCGGATCAGCAGAGGGGGTGGAGCAGCAACTGGGACGGCTTGTAAGAGTGGGGTAATTGGCCAAGTACAACTGGGGGGGCAGCCTCCCCCCCCCAAAAAAAAACTTTAAAAGAATGATGAATGAACATGAGATTATTCCTGAACTATACGCCAGCTCTATAGTGTCTTGCTCGGAGACTCAGCAGTACGTCCAAACAACTGGACCGTCTCTCTCTCCATATGGCCATCTGCCTCCATGATAGTGTCCATTGATCAGCGCTACTCTCATAGAGGAGGTCTTGTCTTGTATTCCCCAGAGTACCCCGTGTCTGACAGGGTTGTTATTAATCACAGTGTGTCATCCCAACGGGAACACAGCCGCTGACGCTCACAGGACACTCCAAAGTCTGTGAATGTCGAGATCCAAACTCTTTCTCCCAAGATTCATATACTTTATTCATCTTAGGGATGCCGCACTAGCGCCTCCTCTGGTCAACCGGGGTGCGTGTTTGGGGAGGGGGAACTGAGGGAGGAATAGCATGATCCTCCCATGCGCTACTTCCTCCTGGTGAAACTCCTCACTGTCAGGTGAAAAGAAGCGGCTGGTGACTCTACATGTATGGGAGGAGGCATGTGGTAGTCTGCAGCCCTCCCCAGACTGGCAGAGGGGGTGGAGCAGCGACCGGGACGCCTTGGAAGAGTGGGGTGATTGGCCGGATACAACTGGGGAGAAAAAAGGGGTGGGGGGGAATAAAAAAAAACGCTGCAGTTCACTTGAGCTAATATTAGATTTAAACATGTCTTTCCTCTGTATTTCAAAGAACTGATTTCATGCATCATAAGCCGTTCTATCAAAATGGAGTTAAAGTATTTGAAAACCCACAACGCTGCACAGCTACAGTAGTGTTTGCACTGTGGATCCTCTGCACATACAGTTCTTTGGAAATCAGTCAGAGCTTGATATCCCAATTTAACTGTTGCACCTAGGGCATTTAACAAAGACTTCCATTCCACCCACGCATATTAAGCACAATGTGCTTAGTTTCACTCAGCGGCTTGGGATCCTGGTACGGGTTCGGGGCTCACCAAAATCAACAGGGTGTTCATTCCTGACTAAACCTGGCCCTTTCCAAGGCATCCGCCCTCGGTCCGTAGACCTGTAAGGGCTCAATAATCCCTCCCACCTGATTAGCTACTTCTCCAAAGGTCTACAACATAAGGTTCCACACCCACAATAAGACTCGAACCTCCTGCAAGAACTATTTTCATCTTAAGGAAACATTCCAGTCAAGTTGAGTTGATTTGAACAAATCGGTCTGAGAGATGGCCAGAGAGTGATGGTATGTGGCCCTCGTATCTAGTATTTCAGCTGACCATTATTAAGGCAGACGGGGCTGCCTATTTACCAAGGCCAAAGGCAACACTTCCAGTCCATGTACTCCTGTGTCCCTCTGTGGGAATCCCTCATCGTTTTAACAGTGGTGCCGTTCCCCTCCCGCCCTGCTAGGTCAGTTTTTATTGGAAGAGTCTCGACTGCTGGAAGCTGCAGAGATGGCGGAGAAAGCCGCCCGCCTTGACAGTGGGGAGTTTGATGTGGTCTTCAGCGCTGCCCACATGCTCAGGTGAGTGTCTGGCTGGAACGATTCTGAGTTCCTTTTTTTAATATATATATATATATATATATATATATATATATATATATATATATATATATATATATATATATATATATATCTCAGAACCTCATCGCCTTAGCACCTGGGACAATATCTTCGAATAAAGCAGACCGTTCCACAACATCCAAAAGTATGCTGCTTGATTTTGTGAAAATTCTTGAAACCTGGTGATTTGATGTAGAAAAATGAAAATAAAATGATCCAACACCATTAGTAGAATGGGGGGGGGGGTTTAAGACTCAGTACTGCTCCTATGTAGATTAGATGGGTGGGCTGCAGTTTTCCATGGCTGAGCAGAGTGGGCGAAGCACTGTATGATAGAGGGAGGTCCTCTGTCTGCACGGTTTATCCTGGGGCTTACAGCACTCCTCGGCCAGTGTGATTTACTTGGCTATACCTTGTAATCCTCCTCTCTTGCTGCGGTGCCAGCCAGAGTGCTGCTGGTTTGTCTTAGCGCACTACGCAGGAGCGTGTCTTGATATGTTTTCTCTGCCTCTCCCTCTCCACCTCTCTCTGTCTCTCTCTCTCTGTCTCTCTCTCTGTCTTTCTGCTGTTTCTGGCTCATGCATGAAAAAGCGGTTCCAAATCCAAGCAGGGTTCAGCTGACGAGTCTTGAGTTAGAACACTTATGGAACCCGCAAGCTGTTGTGTTTCTGAACGTAAGCCATGAGTGGAAATTTGTAAATAGCGAGCCATGTACCAGTTTACAGTATGCTGCCACACAGACTGAGAGAAATGCGCGCCAGCAGGGATTATATTGCCTCTCAATGAGATTTCCTCGTTAAAACCTGTGATGGCCGACTCAAGGATTTCTCCATTAGAATTAGGGTTCCCTGCATGAGGGTGAATGATGAACCCTGAGAACATGAACGCTTGTTTTGAAGGTTTGAGGCTTTTACTTCTACTGTAATTCCGCTTGTTCGCTTCACCGAAGAGCACAGTGATGCTCCGCGGCTTTATCCTTGCAAGCTTTATCCAGCTGCTTTTTGGCATAGCTAACCTCTCGATAGTCTGATCCATGGGGGCGTTCACCACCGACAGGATCCTCAATTGAAAGGTTCTTTTGAGGTCTAGACCCCTGGCTGCTAAAGAGAACAGGCTCAGGCTACACCTCGCTCCCCCCCGCCTTGGCATGGGGTCTCGCTACCTCTACAGTTCACAGTCTTTATGTGTTTGTCTTGGACGCTGACGTGGAAGGGCCCTCGGTTGGCGGGGATGAGAGCGAATCCGCACAGAGGAAAGGGAGAGATTAAAAGGAAGGCAAAGGCTCTTCGATGCGCAAATCTATTTTATTGCCCTCTTGGGCCCTTGATTCCTGACAAGTTTGCTTCCTCGCTATCCATTTCCTCCCGCATTCGTTAAACAATCAGCGTGGTATTTCAAACTAGGTGTGATGTACGGGGCGAAGGTAGCATGGGAAAGAGCGACTTGCCAGCGAGGCCCGAGGGAGTATGGTAATATTGTTCTTAAAATGGCTCAAATCACTGCTGGACCTGAACCTGTCCTCTCTGTGATGTCTGTCCTGCACATAATGGGTAAACACTAAATGGGGGAAAAAAACAACTTTCACACTAACAGGGAAAATAAAATACAAGTGTCTCAGATCATCAGTTCCCATCAAAACCATGTGCTTTTTGGATCAGTGAACCGAATCGAAAAATCTGTTTTTTTATATTTGGTGAGCCCTCGTGTTGGGCATGTCAGCTGTTATGAATATGGCCATCGCCACCGTCAGGAGACTGTAAAATGATAAGAAATTATAACCTTGTAACTGTAACAGCCTTAATAAAAACTGGTATCCACAATAACCCTCGTTTAACTACAGCGCACATTTGTGGAAAAAAAAGGGAAAATTATGGAGAACATTACTCTAAAAGAAATGTGTTTCCCTGCTTAAGACAGATGGGACAGTTTATACACAAATCCGGTGAAGTCAAATTTATTAGCGTAGCCCTAAATCACAGTTACAATCTCAGAAGGCTTTAAATTTAAAACATATAAAACAGGTAGGCACCGTAAACGACAACAGACGATGCCCTCTAAATCTAGTCCCTCGATTCAGATGAGGAGAAACTAAAAAGTGAAAAAAAAACCTTCACAGGGGAAAAAAAAGGAATGGGGTAAGAGGAGGGATCTCTCTTCCAGGACGGGTAGTTGTGTAATAGGTGCTGAGGTAGACGATAAAAGATTTGGAAATAAAACGCTTAATGAAACACTCCCCCATTCCTCCCCGGAACGCCGAGCTGCACCGTCCATGCCACCTCTTCAACCGAGGGCCCGGAGAGCCCTGCAGTAAGAGGAGCGCCCGGAGGCCGATACAGACGCACGACAGACACAGGGAGATACAGCAAACTGAGAATGACACGTGCAGCAGTCACAGCTTTCACAAATGAAGAAGCAGTCGTGAACAAAAGAAGACCCGAGACATAAACAAGAGCCTCCAATGAGGCACGGTGCTGGGGTCCATGGGAAGAGAAGATGCAGCCTTGACAGCAAGGGCGTCGGAACCGGGGACAGAGGAGACAAGTCCCCCTCAATGTGGGTGGGAGGCGAAAAAGTCCCCCCCCCATAAACAATAACATCCACTACTAGATATATGCATAAATATATATAATATTGGACATATACTCCCTGTATGTGCCAGCATTCATGTCATTCCCATCCCACACTACGTGAAAGTCAACGATGTACAGATGTCTAGGCTTTACGTTTTTGTCTCAGATAGCTTAAAACTGGCTAATTAAGCTGCCAAAATTAAAAATATTAATAATAATCTTCTGGGAGAGGCCTTATCATATGGCCATGAAACATGTTTTTCTTTGCTGAAAACTGTTGGAAAAATTGCAGTTTAAAACTGTTTTTTTCCCGGGGGAGCATGCCCCCGGGACCCCCTACAGGGTTTTGTCCCCCCATATAAAACTCTCCTACGCTCTTGCCTGACAGAAACCTCATCCCCTCTGTTGGTGTATTGTAATATGTACTAGAATGTAGCCACCATGCTCTGTTAGCAGCCATAATTGGCTGCTAATAGATTGGGCAGCACAGTGGCGCAGTGGTTAGCATGGTCGCCTCACAGCAAGAAGGTCCTGGGTTTGAACCCTGGGGGTTGTCCAACCTTGGGGGGGGTCATCCCACGTCGTCCTCTGTGTGGAGTTTGCATTGTTCTCCCCGTGTCTGCCTGGGTTTTCTCCGGGTGCTCCGGTTTCCTCCCACCATCAAAAAGACACGCATGTTAGGGTTAATACTCCTGTCTGTGCTCCTGACTGAGGCAACGGAAAGAAGAGCTGGAGTTGGTCCCCGGGTGCTGCACAGCAGCTGCCCACTGCTCCTATACAATAGGATGGGTTAAATGCAGAGCCTAATTTCTCCACGGAGATCAATAAATTATCTCAAAATCAAAGGAAAAAAAATGCTGAGCAGTCTCGGTTTGTCTCTCAGATGCCGCCAAAATTGTCCGCCGGTGATGTCACTGGCGGACAATCCATGAATGTAATGTGAAAACTGTGAAGACTTACCTCCTTCGAGCTCTGAGGACCACCTCTGGCCAAAACTTGTCAGTAAGCTTTCATAAAGCATAAGAACATTGTTATATATTTACATTGACGGAATGCCAGCTTCTTTTTAATTTTTTTTTGGGGAGGGGGGATTTTCCCCCTTTTTCTCCACAGTTGTACCCAGCCAATTACCCCACTCTTCTGAGCCATCCTGGTCGCTGCTCCACCCCCTCTGCTGATCCGGGGAGGGCTGCAGACTACCACGTTTCTCATCCGATACATGTGGAGTTGCCAGCTGCTTCTTTTCACCTGACAGTGAGGAGTTTCACCAGGGGGACACAGCACATGGGAGGATCACGCTATTCCCCCCAGTTCCCCGCCCCCCCAAACAGGCTCCCCGACCAACCAGAAGAGGCGCTAATGCAGCGACCAGGACAAAAACCCATGTCTGGCTTCCTACCCACAGACACGGCCAATTGTGTCTGTAGGGATGCCCGACCAAGCCGGAGGTAACACGAGGATTCGAACCGGCGATCCCCATGCTGGTAGGCAACAGAATAGACTGCTGTGCTACCCGGACCCCTGCTTCTTTTTAATTTTGGTACAGCAGTATGTGACGTTGATGTTCACATTTTTCTTTTGCAATGAAGCATATTGGCAAACCAGGAAGTAAATTTTCATAATGACAGGTTGTCCCCCGGTGACCTCACTGGTGGACACGATTTTAGAAGTGTTTCAGAGACACACGGCACACTTCCCTAGTATTTTGGCTGCTAATGGAGTGTTATCCCTACATTATATATAGAGATAATGTTTGGTTAATAAGTTGACTGGGTACGTAGTGCTGCTGCCAGAAGAATCTCCAATAGCTAGATTGTAATAGATTACTTTTGCTGCACATGAAATCTGGTGACCGACACGCAAAGTAAGGGAGACCAAGTCAGTCTGATGGACTGCACTATCTGAGCTAGCATCTGAACCAGATGTGCCGCATGTCTGGCAGTCTCTCTAATCACCTGTGGTTCTGCATGCTTCAAGGACTTGAGTTATACCTGGCTGAAGCGTCTGTCTATATTCCCAGACAAAACAGTGGCACCCCTCCCACTCGGCTGGCCCTTGTTGAAAACGTTATTTGTTCATTAATTCATTAGTGTCGCCTAAAACAATGCGAGCCTCACGCTGCACGGCCCGTGTTGTGATTTGTGCATTTTTGTGTCTGCCGTGGGGTTAATAAACCATCCTTAGATTACTGGATGTCAGGGCAGAAAGACTGGTGGTTGAGTTGCTGATTTGAAATATGGTCGAGCATCTCTCCTCGAGGGAGTTGTTTTCATGCTCTCATGATTCATTTTTACCCCCTCCGTGTCGTCCTCCCTCTGTTCTTGATGTCTCCCCCTCTTCCCTGCAGCTGTTTCTCCTAGGGCTTGGGTTTAAACCCAGGCAGTGGTTTATGTTCTTGGCTTTCATTGACTTCTGTACTCCCACTTCCCAAGTCAGATAGCACTAGGAGGTCCTGCCTTTCTCCTGGCTGTAGTGCGGGGGGCTTTCCAGCTCTCCCTCGATAACGTGTTTCTACGTGATACTTATATCACCATGTTATATTTTTCCCCGATATTATTTTGGCAAACAAATACATTGTTGTGGTTCTGCTTGGACACGAAACCTATAGTTGTGCGAGTCTGTGTTTGGGCTGCACTGGAATGCGAAATGCTTCTTCACAGGAGAGACTGGCAGAAAATGCCTACGGTCTCGACACTGTAAACATGGAATCATCATATTCTATGTGTATAAACCATGTAAGTTAAAACCATGTAAGTTAAAAAATAGATGTTTGCTTGTGTGGACGCCTGGCTAGCGACACCCGTCTCTCCGCTGTGCATCACTGATGTGGTCGAACGGCTGCTTGGTAAACATACATGTGGCTTAAATGGCCCATTTGTTTAGAAAAAGCAAAAACAGTATCGAGTGTCCATTCTGGGGAGTAACTGGTGTGGCGTGTATTTAAAAAAAAATCAGTGCTTTGTGCTAACTTAAAAGTCACTTGTGTACAAGTTTTTTTTTTTTCAAAGCCGATAAAAAAAAGCTTGCATAATGGATGGATAGATTCAAAGAGATTTAGAAAAATTTAGATATCTTAACATATTACCAGGAAATGGACACAAGGTAGTAAAGGTCCATTATGCAGTAATTTATATGTTTGTGTGTGTGTTTTATGTATATATTATATATAATTATATACGTTTTCTAATTATATATCATATATATATAGCGTTTTTTCCGAAACCATCAATGGTGTTATAAGTGCTCAACTAACGAGGAGCGGAATATCAACACAGATACAGGAAAAAATGTTTGAGTACATTGCAGTACAGGCCTGTTCCGTGTGTCACGCACTCTTTTAAAAAATGTTTTTCCTGTATCTGTGTTGATATATATATATATGTGTGTGTGTGTGTGTGTGTGTGTGTGTGTGTGTGTTTGTTATATATATATGTTTTATGTATATATTAAATATAATATATGTTTTATAATTATTTATCTATATATGGATGGATGGATGGATACTACTACATTGGTGGCAGCGGTGGGATCCGGAAGTATGCGGAAGCATGCAGATCCTCAGAAGTCTCTTCGGAATGCGCGAATAATGAAGCAAGAGGGTGTGCCTCAGGGAGAGAGTGACTACTGTAACCTACAAAAAAACTCACTGGCCAATCATCAGGGGGTCGACCCCCTTTTGTCGAGTGGTTAGTGATGTCACTCCGTGGTGCAGTATATCCCGGATCGAATCCCGCAGTGGGCGGAAATATGCTCGGTTACATTGGTAACTGAGGCTATTTCCTATATATATATATACATACGTACATATATATGTATACATACATACACACACACACACATATATATATATATATAGGGAGGGAGAGAGAGAGAGGGGGGGGGGGTTTCCCGTCTATGGAAGTCTCTCTCACAAGACATTCGCGACATTGACTCTCTTTCAACCTTGAAATCCCATCTCAAAACGCACCTTTTCAAACTGACACATTCAGTCTGAGTTCTGTGCAGATGATGATTTTATACTCATCTGCTGTATTAACTTTTTATCATCTACCCTGCCCTGTTTTGATTTTATCTTTTACTGTGTTCTGTAAGGTGTCCTTGAGTGCTCTGAAAGGCACCCACAAATAAAATGTGTTATCATTGCATAGGAATAAATAAATAAATAGCACAAATCTGGCATTCCCAAGTGACCTCTACATATATAATGATGAAGTATTTTTCTACATTCATAAAATACGACAGCATTATGCTTACCATTACACAAGTACTGCTGGTGTACTCGGGCTGTTGGCCTGGCTGTCCTAAAACGGAGCACTTTGCCATCTATCTGGAACCATATGGATGAAGACCACTTAATAGGCCAAGACAACCCCAAATGAAAGTGCAACTCCGATGACCTTGTCCCCTTTCATCATCACGGCCCCGGGCCTCTGCAGTCAGCCGCCGTTGACTCCGTCCTTGGCTTTGTCAAAGTTAAACTGTTTGCAATGGAACAATTGTTACCATCAGTGAAATATATACAGCCGCGGGTCACAGGTTCGGTCCTTATTTAACATAGAAGCAATGAAAGGAAACGCCGGAGCCACCGGCCAGCGCATAAGACGGAATGGTTACAGATTCAGGTTATGAACCAAGACGAGGAGCATGATGGGATACATCATTATGCTGACTGCAGGTTTTCATGTCTGCAGGCTCTAAATGCCCGTGGTCTGCAGGGACTCAGACAGGCGGGCCATCTGTCCAGAAATCTATTTTCTTGCCAATATGGTAGTATACAGCATGTTGTGGTGTAGGCATGCCGTCAACACGTTTTGTTGTGTTTTTTGGGTAATACAGTCAAGTTAAATGTTGTGTGCCCTTATTCAGCACAGTAGTCCATGGTCTCTGTTGCTACGTTAGCCCTCGGTGACCTTAAACCAAGATCAACCAGAGCTTTTATTTGACTTTCCTGCTCTCTCTCTCTCTCTCTCTCTCTCTCTCTCTCTCTCTCTCTCTCTCTCTCTCTCTCTCTCTCTCTCTCTCTCTCTCTCTCTCTCTCTCTCTCTCTCTCTCTCTCTCTCTCTCTCTCCATCTCTCTCTATCTCCATCTCTCTCTCTCTCCTGCTCCCTATCTGTCTCTCTCTCTCTCTTTCTGTCTGTCTCTCCCTCTCCCTGTCTTTCTCTTGCTCTCTCTCTCTCTGTCTGTCTTTCTTGCTCCTTCTCTCTCTTCTCTCTCTCTCGCTCTTCCTGTTTTTTTGATATTTTTTTGTTAAATAAAGCCTTGTTTAAAAATTAAATGCTCTCTCTCTGTCTCTGTCTCTCTCTTGCTCTCTGTGTGTGTGTGTGTGTGTGTGTCTCTCTCTCGCTCTCTTAGCTCACTTTCTAAATAAACAGTATGTAAAGGGTGCTGCATGGCCCATCAGTCTCAACAGCCCTCATGCAGAAATAAGAATTCTCTTCATCCTTTCAAGTGTTTTCTGATAAGTACCCAGGAACCCAAGAAGTAAGACGATAGGTCGGCACTGGGCCGGGGGATCGGGGTTCGGTTGAACTAGAACGTGTTCGGCGGTGAGCGCTTGTCCGCGTGAGCTGCGACGGCGTGAACAGGATATTTGACTGGCCGTCCTTCTCCCTCAGTGCCATTCACTTTTTTTTGTTGTTATTTTCTCAGTGACCCCATAGTGCCAGGAAAAACACAAGTTCAAGGCCCCCTGTCTGAGGTTCGAGCAATAAAGATGAGTGATGATTGCCTCCCTGTTTTTCCTTTGCAGACAAGCCAGCCTAAATGAAGCAGCCGAGAAGTACTACGGACAAGCGGCAAGCCTGAGACCCAACGTGAGTACCACCGCCACAACCACCACCGGGGAATAACCCCTTACTATTATTCAGCTTGATGGACAAGATGGACACAAAGTCCCTTATTTGAGGGGGGGGTTCTGTCCAATTATCCCTTCCATATTACTGCCCGGCCTGTTTTTTGTTGGGTTTTTTTTCCACAGTACACCTCATTGTCAGTGGAGCTGAGTGAAAAACATTGTTTGGGTTTTTACTAAACCTGGAGGCTTATTTGAGCAACATCCATCAACGGCTTCAAAGAAAGAGACGGGGGGCAATTTTCAGGGTGGGCGGATTAAAAAGAATAAGGATAATAACTCTTAGTCGCGGAGCTTCTGGCATCTGGGAAATGAATGGGTTTCAGTATCTGAGACCTCAGATGGTGAGGAGCTGACTTGTTTACTCAGTCGGGAGCAAAACAGGTCGGCTCCGCGGTCGCCCTGTTCGCTGCCCGTGTCCTGATTAGAAGACGTCCCCTCCGGATTAATGACACGCATGGCTGACGTGCATCTGGACGAGGTAATTTAGACGCCGAAGTTTTGGAAATACTTCTGCAATCACGCTGCCCAGCCACACTTTTAAAGTGTCAGAAAGGGATAGTCTGAAGTTTGCACGGTGGAAATACTACAGCTCCTTGTTTCTTCGATTACGCAACGTGAACACGGCACCATGCGCTCACCTCAGTATTTTAGAGAGATGTTGAACATTTTGGTAATTTTGTTAGTGAATTCCAGATGTGCCATAAGAACAATCATTTCAGTTTAAAGCAATACATAAATAATATGAGGGAACCAAAGGAGTTCAAGGTGATTTGCAGTGCTTTTTTTTTAGACCACAAGTCTGTACACTGTAAAAAATAAACCTGCTGGTTTAATTTGAAAAAAGTAAGGCAACCTACCACAAGTCCTTTTCTGACTAATCTCAGCTAGAGTGTGGAAAACTCAAATGATCAATGGTCACTTCTCCATAACATGGGGCTACGCTACCTAAGAGCCACAGTAAAGACAGATGAATCCGATGTGTGTGTATGTGTGTGTGTGTGTGTGTTTGTGTGTGTGTGTGGGGTCAGACCCTACACTTGACTGGTTAACGTTGTCGCCTGTAGTGCAGGAGATCCAGGTTCGCGTCATGGCTGTGGCGGTTCCCGGGCTGCCCCCCCCGAATTCACTACATAGGTGTCAGAAGTGGGATGGTGAGACCGCGAGGCCATCGGAAGTGCCTGTGCCCAGAGGCGTGAGGGAGCTGATATGCTGAAGCGCGGAGATGCGCTTCCCGAAGAAGGGGGGAAGTAGTGTAATGACCACGGATAACTAGACACACTAACCCTTGGCTAACGGGTCGGACCCTTTAGTCGACTGGTTAACTTAGTCACCTGTGGTGCAGGAGACCCGGGTTCGTGTCACGGCTGAAGCGGTTCCCGGGCTGCCCCCCGAATTCACTACACTGATGAATTCATCGGATCTCTCTCTTTACTGTGGCTCTTAGGTAGCCCCCATGTTATGGAGAAGTGACCATTGATCATTTGAGTTGAGATTACACAGAAAAGGGCTGGTAATAAGTTGCCTTCCTTTTTTGAATGAAACCAGCAGGTTGTTTTTACAGTGTATATCACTGATAGTATAGACGGCTCTCCTTGCAGTGGATATACAGTTAGGACAAGAGAGATACTTGAAGGACCACTTGAAAGCTATTATACAGCCAAGCAAGGCTACTTGACCCACAGAGCTGCTGCTGCTGTCTGCAGCCACCACAGTATCTACTGATCTCCTACACCAACGATATGAAACCTGCTCAAAAACTTTTTGTTTCAAACTTGGAACTTTTGCTTTTGCAATGTTAATTTTTCTAAGAAAACACCATCAAGAGGGCGTTCGGGTAGTGTAGCGGTCTATTCCGTTGCCTGCCAACACAGGGCTCGGCGGTTCAAATCCCCGTGTTTCCTCCGGCTTGATCGGGCGTCCCTACAGACACAATTGGCTGTGTCTGCGGGTGGGAAGCCGGATGTGGGTATGTATTCTGGTCGCTGCACTAGCGCCTCCTCTGGTCGGTCGGGGCGCCTGTTCAGGGGGAAGGGGGAACTTGGGGGAATAGCGTGATCCTCCCACGTGCTACGTTACGTCCCCCTGGCGAAACTCCTCACTGTCAGGTGAAAAGAAGCGGCTGGCGACTCCACATGTATTGGAGGAGGCATGTGGTAGTCTGCAGCCCTCCCCGGATTGGCAGAGGGGGTGGAGCAGTGACCCGGATGGCTCGGAAGAGTGGGGTAATTGGCCGGATACAGTTGGGGGAGAAAAAGGGGGAGGGGTCAAAAGAAAAAAAACCCATCAATTAAATGTCAGCATTTTTATTACGACTCTGACAGTATCGATTGTTACTTGCTTTACTTAATATTTGCCAAAATACAAAAAAGCACCAAGTCACTGAAGAAAAACAGCAAAACAAAACCAGAGATTCATTTCTTCGGTCACTTGGAATTTAAATGGGAAAATCCGGTGATTAAAGACGCTTTCGGAATGCTTTGCCAGGCACATTCTCGTCTCTTTAGTCCTATTCATCAAGGACAGTTTGTATAAAATCCCAACACAATTATCCATTCAATCACAAAAGTCCCTGTCATCCCCGTCGCATTTTTTCTGTTTGTCGTTGGTGGATCAGATGGTTTGACTTGATGGTGGAATGTTGTGGCCGTTCACATTTTGAAGAGCGCACTGTGGCGATGCGGAGACATGGCCCAAACCAGCCACTGTCGAGTACAAATGTGGGTATTTTTGTCAACAAAATGACAAGTACGACCTTGTAATTGACTTGCGTTTACAAATTCGTACTTACAAAAAAGCACGGCCATCTGAATATTTGTTGTTTGACTTTTTGTGGAGGCTAGGTTGGGTTAAACGTCTGCAGCTTTTGATGCATATTATATGGAGATGTGCAGTTGCACCGTTTATGAGGATTCATCTGTCGTGTTACAATAAACAAATAATCTGCTGATGGGGAAATTGACCAATGGGAAATGCGTGGCGAGGATGCTTGTGTTCTCCACATGTTTGTTTCAGGAGCAGGCTGTAATCATTTTCATGTGACAGCTTCTTGGCATCCTCGATCACGAAGACATGCATTTGATGTTGAAGTCCAAACACGGAGGCACTTCTAAGCCCCCCCGCCCGGTCACTTTTTGGTCCGGACCCCTCCTCTGCTACTTGTATTACTTACAGCTGAGGCATGATTATGACAGGGAGAATTGAGGAGGGTCGTTCATCTTCTTTAGTGTTGTCCTTTGTTCTTTCCGATGTGACATGACTTAAGCCATGTACCCTGTCCATCATCATTTTTCATTTTTTTACCACGCTACAGCTCAACTCCTCTCTGTCCAAAAAAAAAAAAGCACCGGTGTTTCATATCGTGCACACATTTGAGATGACGATTGCCTCTATGTGAGGAATGTGGTAATGTAGTCCTACTCCCCCCTCTCCAGAAGTGCATACTTTATATTGGTCAGTCTCCACAACCTGTGGACTTTGGAGTATGAGAGCTTGCCATTCCAGTGACACACACTTTGCCTAAATTTCTAGTTTGTGTCATTATCTGGGCTTATAGTCGGGCCGTGCCCCGGCCTCGCCTGTTCATTTGATTTGTATGGTTTTTATATCTGCTCCTTTAAAGGCCATGCTAATATACTTCACATCTGGCTGTGCTTCTGAAGCTACATGCCAGGTTGGGAAGGGTAGGGAGACGAAAAGGTTACAGAATGGCAGGAAAGGAAAAAAATAAATAAAGACTTTTGACCGAAAATTGTTGAGTGTTGCAGGGAGACGTTGAGCGGGGAAAGGCTATGGAAGCTGGACGATAGCAAGGGTAGGGGTATAAATTAAAAAAGCCTGTGTTTTGTGAAGTAGAGGGAGGAAAGCATGGGTTAGGGGGTGACGTGGGGCGGGGGGTGTAGGGCAAGGGCAGAGGAGGGGGAAGCAAGGCGAGGGAGGCAAGAGGTCTGCATGGGCGGGGGGAGAGAGAGGTCTTTTGAAGCACTGCTGCCGCAGCTGCACTGAGAGGAAAACCAGGAGTCGGGTGAATTCCTACCCAGAAAGCTTTGCTCGGTCTCACATGTGCTCGATCCCTCGCCTGTGAAAGTGCCGCGTCTCTGCTGTGGAGGATCTGAGGGAGGGTTTTATTCGGGAATATGACGGTGTTTTTATTTTTCATATTTCGCCCCATAAGTCATCCTCTCCTAGACTTCCAACCTCAATTTATCTCCATAGCAACTAAATTGAGACGGGACAGTTTCACCAAATGCATCGCAGATCCTTCTTCACACACACTTATCAACCCCTCATCCCATCGGTGTGCAGAAAACCTATCTAATGTTGCGCTGACATGATTTTCTACTTGTAACTAAATCCTAACAGATGCATGGCAACTCACTAGACAGAATGATGACCTCTGCACTATATGAGTTTGCTATGCTTGACTTTGTAGCATTTTTTTTCTTCTTTTTTACTCAGTTTTTATTTCTGTTTCAGCAACTTATACAGTGCAGTTTAACATTTAACATGAATATAATAGTTTTCCTTTTACGGTTTCCGGCTGAGTAAGTATAATTGTTACAAAACATGAAATGAAAATAAACGACAAGGACTAAAAAGTGAATTAAGGCGGATAAATTTAAAAATAGAAAAAAAAATAGAAGAAAAAAGAATATAAACGATAAAAAGGAGACACATGATGAAAGGGAGATGCACACAGATGCATGCAAGTGAGGTGTAGGCACACTTTGCATGATAGATCCTAAAACACCCACACAAATGAGCGGAGACCCCATCACCATCACCGACTCTTTTCAATTCCTTGGAATATACATCAGCAATAACCTGAAGTGGAAAATTAACACTGAACACATCACTGCAAAAACTCAACAACGACTTTACTTTCTTAGGCAGCTTAAAAAATACCGGATCAAACATCAACTGCTCATTCTGTGTTACTCAGCCAGTATCGAGTCCATCATAACATCTTCTATTACAGTATGGTACGGCGGCACGGACAGTCAAACACGGAAAAAACTGCAGCGGATTGTCAACAAGGCATCCAAAATCATAGGCAACCCACTCCCCTCAGTTGAATCTCTACATAGTCACTGGGCTGTAAAGCGAGCAAAGAATATCATCTCCAACCCCTCACATCCTGCTCATCACCTCTTCCAGCTCCTTCCCTCAGGGAGGCGCTACAGGTCACTGTCCACCAAGATGAAATGCTTCACAAACAGTCTAAATCCTCCCTATAGTCCCCTCCTCACACACCACTGGCATTAACACCACCATTCACCTAACTGTTATGTGTGATATGTTTATTTCTGTTATTGTGTAACTGTATTGTTCGTGATAATATGTGGAGTGTCTGATGATGTCCATGTACGTATTGTGCTGCAGAGTTTAAAGTGTACCAAAAACTAATTCCACCGGCCTCGATCGTGCGGCTAATAAAACAATCTAATCTAATCTAGATGGATACAACACATTTTAAAACGATGCAAGCAGGAATAGGGAGATGCAGTGTGGATTGGATTATTTTATTGCGTTATTAGGGCCATTACACAACTCCACTATGAGTAAAATGTTGGTTTTTGAAGCCCCAGTGAGGAGTATGTTACCAGTTCCATACCATAACTTGGTTTAAGCCATTTTTTTGGGGAGGCGGGGGGAGCATGCCCACAGGCCAAAGAGGGAGCATCGGGAAAATATAATCTGTCCATAAAACGTTTTAGTATTTCCTTTACCAGGTTCCAAATGTTTGAAATTCACAGGTCTGAACGTCAGTTTTAAGGTCTGCGTCCTCCATGTGATATACAAGGGGATGTAGTCTACTGGTAGTTCCCCGCGGGGCAAGCGGGCTGTAACTGCTGTAGTAGACTGCTACAACTTGCTCTAAATTGGGCTGCTCTGCGGTTTGAGTGGCTCCATCCATTTTGAGTTATGTTACCTGGTGATTGGTCTGACCTCTGCGCCTCTGGGTGTTTCAGAGGAACACTATCCTTGGGCATCTCCATTAGTGGAGCCGGGGAAAATTTCACATCAGACGCGGCTGGAAGCCTGGTAAAAATAACACTTTATTTAAGCAATTTGTCTTGAGAGGCAGTGTTAAATATCGTTTTAGATCAGCAGCGAGGCATCGCCTGAAATAGTACACCAATTACAGGGGTGCTGTGATGGGTGTACTGGTTTTATGAAATACGAGTAACACAAATTCTATTTACAAAAAAAGAAAGAAAGACAGGAAACATTTAAGAAATCTTACATTTTCAATTAATGATTATCATAATAGCACTACATAAATATAATCTATTATTATTATTATTATTGATAATGATTATAATTAGAAGCTATTTTAGTTGAACAAAATGGGAGCGATAAATGACATGTTTGAAGGGTGACTGTTACCAAACGGCAGCAATTTCCGAGATTACTCGGCTAATCCGTAGTGAGAACCAGAATGATCTGTTTCATAAACAGGCAATATCTGAAGTATGAACATGTGGTACATTCATGATAAAATCACAGATGTGATTTTATCTGACATCACGCAACAGGATATTTATTCTCGTACAGTCAGTATTTGGTATAAAAAATATCCAAATAATTAAATTAATAAGAATAATAAGAATAATTAAAGAAAACAAATAAATGTATTATTTAAATAAATAATTATAAAAAAATAAAAGTAAAAAATAAATAAAATAAAAATGAAATAAAATAATAAATAAAATTGAATAATTATATTGTTATTGGGCTGCCTGCCGCCCGATAACTGCTGGGATAGGCTCCAGCATCCCCGCGACCCCGAGAGCAAGATAAGCGGTTTGGATAAAGGATGGATGGAAATAAATAAATTAAATTAAATAATAATAATAAATAAATAAATAATAATAAATTAAATACGAATTAAGAAGCAAAAAATATCCAAAAATAAAAAAAAGTGGCCTTTCCGCATTATTTTGTCGCTGATGCTTGAATGGGTAGGTCAGATAAGGAGAAATTTATTAAAACTGCTTCAGAGTTACTCTGGCTATACAAGGCATGAATACCGTCTTC
Source organism: Lampris incognitus (assembly GCF_029633865.1). NCBI lineage: Eukaryota > Metazoa > Chordata > Actinopteri > Lampriformes > Lampridae > Lampris > Lampris incognitus. The sequence continues at coordinate 53,548,861 of NC_079216.1, read as the reverse complement.
TCCCATGAATAGAAATTTCATCATGAAGACAAGTTGGGACTTCTATTGCAGGCTGATCCATTGCTGTAGTTCTACAGGAAGCAGAAGGCACGGTTTGCCGCTTCCTTGGGGCACTACATTAACAAGCCGTGAAAATGAACATCTATCTGGCGGTCAAATGTTTTGACACAGTTGGAGTCACCGAGGATGAGGCGGTAATGTTATTCATGCCAGCCTTTGCGGCGGCCCAGGAATCTGTAGCGAATGTGTTGTTATGTGCATTGAGGGACAGTGGGTCCCCTCCAAGGGACAACTGGATTATTCCACGGCCCGTTTGATTTATTCATCAATTCAAACGTCTACCCTCTCCAGCACCACTCCCCACAAGGGAACCGGTACTATTTGCCATATTGTTCCTATTGAATTTGTCATGCATGGAGCATCACTCATATAACCTTGACACTGGGATAACAGATGATGGGTGCACTAGAAATGGGAGGAAAGGCCTTGGGAAGAGGAGGCGTGTGTCCAAAACAGTGTGGGTGCATAAAGAAAGATAAATGGTCATTCTTTATGAGTGTTTGTTGTTGGTGTCATCTATGTATTGGCATCCTCTGTTAAATTATGACTATTCCAGAATTCTGATAGGGTCACCTTTTGAGGTGTGGTGGTACCTTCATGGGTTATCCAAAGGAGTTGAATCAAGTGCAACTGGACTTGGTATATATCCGTGAAGACGTTTCGCCTCTCATCCAAGAGGCTTCCTCAGTTCGTGCCTTTCTGACTATACCAAGCTAGTCTGACTGGCTGGTGACGAGACTCAGAATTTATCCTCTTGGAGTCGTTGTCAGAGCTATAGATGTCCATGGCTCTTTGTGTACCGATGTTTGGCCGCGCCCGTCATTATTGGAGCTATTGATATGCGTGGCTCTCCTGTGCTCCGATGTCCAGCCGCGCCCGTCGCCATCGGAGCTATTGATTTGCATTTGCTTAGCAGCGACGGTCGTTGGGGGTGTTAGTTTCAACTTCATTATTCAGTGGTCATGAGTCGTTGGAGCCGTTAGTGACCAACTGTTGTTCTTGGAGGCTAGGCTTCTTGAGTCTCCTGGTATGGGTAGAGATGAAAGGACGGCATTGTAAGTGGGAGATAGGTGGTGTCGCAGACCTCCTCCTCTGTTGAGGGATGTTTTTCCCAGTTTCGCATAGATGGCTTCCTTCACCCCTCTTTCAAACCATCTATCTTCTCTGTCCAAAATGTGTATGTTGCTGTCTTCGAAGGAGTGTGTCTTCTCCTCTAGGTGTAGATAGACTGCTGAGTCTTGTCCTGAGGAGTTTGGCCTCCTGTGTTGGGCCATTCGTTTGTGTAGTGGTTGTTTGGTTTCTCCTATGTATTGGTCAGTGCAATCCTCATTGCATTGTACAGCATACACCAGATTGCTTTTTTGGGTGTGAAGTACACAGTCTTTGGGATGAACCAGTCTTTGTCGGAGTGTGTTGCTGGATTTGAAGTATACCGGGATGCGGTGTTTGTTGAAAATTCTCCTGAGTTTCTCGGAGACTCCAGAAACATACCGGATGACTGTGCTCTTCCTTCTGTTCCTTTTCTCCTCGTTGCTCACCTGGTTGGTCTTTTTGGAACGTGTTGCAGTTTTCACAAAGGTCCAACTGGGGTAGCCGCAGGTTTTTAAAGCTCCCCTCAGGTGTTTGTGTTCTTCTCGTTGGGCCTGAGTGCTGCTGGGCACATTGTCAGCTCTCTGTTGCAAAGTTCTGATGATGCTCAGTTTGTGTTCCAGAGGGTGGTGTGAGTCGAAAAGTAGATATTGGTCTGTGTGTGTAAGTTTCCTGTAAACCCCAGTGTGGAGGCTCCTGTCTTCCCCAATGTGGACATCACAGTCCAAGGGCAAACTGTTGTTCTTTACGTCTTCCCTTGTGAACTTAACGTTCTTGTCCACTGAGTTGATGTGTTTGGTAAACGCTTGCACCTCTTGTGTTTGGATTTTGACCCATGTGTCGTCCACATATCTGAACCAGTGGCTCGGAGGTGTTCCTCTGAAGGAGTTCAGGGCCCTGTGTTCTACCTCTTCCATATATATAAGTTGGCCATGATGGGCGATACTGGTGAGCCCATTGCACAGCTGTGTATAATGGGATGTGTTTTGAATCAAACTGCCGTCTATTACTGTGTACCTTTATTGGCCCATGGTGCAAATAGTATCACTTGGTTGTTTGACACTTCACACTCTACATTTGACTTTTAGCACCCAGAGTGTAGGTTGTTGATCAGGAATCAGGAACATTTTGACATTTCATTTCATATACTTGCATACATGAAATTAAATGAAATGTTGTTTCCCCCAGCCCACAGCAGTGCAACACAAAGACAAAAACACATTTCCAAAAACTGAAAGAACACATTATATCCAAACTAACACATATATCCAAACTAAACAAGAAAAAAAAAATCAGTGTCCAAGAGAGCGAAATCTAGCCAGGATGACTGTCGGAACTGCCGGTCTGCATGGGCTAGCAGTTAGCTTAGCCTGCCCCGCTTACGTGTCCAGTCAGACTGCCCATGGTGTTTCCTCATCAGGCGCAGCTCCGGGCAGGGCCATGGTCCTTGGACCCAACGGATGCAGCAGATCAGGCTCGCTCAGCTGATCCAACGCCAGATTTCCCAGCCAGACACCTTCAACACACCTCCCCGCGCTCTGCACGAAGACACCAAAAACACAATCAATGCTAGGCGAGGCTGCCGCTAGACTGCCCTTGGTGTTATCTGAACTGCCAGTCTGCATGGGCTAGTAGTTAGCTTAGCCTGCCCCTCTTCTGGGTCCTGTCAGACCGCCCTCGGCATTTCCTCTTCGGATGCAGCTCTGGGCAGGGCCATGGTCCCTGGGCCCATAGGATGCAACAGACTAAGCTCTCCCAGCCATTAAACAAACATACAAACTTAGATGCAGACATGGACAAAGACACTGCATGGATGGTACTGGGTGAGGCCGCTGCAAACGTTAATGCATGCCGCCATCTAGATTTGATTAAATATCAGTCACTATAAAGCAGCCTTTCATTACACCACTGTGGTTTGTAGTGCATACTATATTTTTCCTTTTTTTTTTACATTTATAAAGAAAGTAAACTAAGTGGATAATGTTCTCTGTTTTTATAACACACAAGTTTTTGAATATCCATGCAGTAACACTTGTAGGACATTTCTCAGTTTCTCATCAAACACCCCTGGCCTTGTAAAATACCCTTAATTAGCTAACGGGCCATGAGAAAGAAATTATGGCTTGTGGTAGTCACAAATTGACAAGATGCCTTAATCATGTGTGAGTTCATGTGGAAATGATATGTGAGGTTACAATCGCAGAAACGTCCCAAACAGAGCAGGAAAAGCACATCATTACAAGTTTTATTGAAACAAAAATGTTTTTAACCCTTCCTGTTCCTGATCTGACTGCAATTCAAAGTCATTGATGGGCTCTTTTCCTTGTAATTGCTCATTTTAAAAAGTAGCTACTTAAATGGATTAGGCATCTTTTCCACACGCTAAAATGGAGATCAGATGTGGCCCCCCCTCCCTCGGCCGGTGTTCCTACCCCGTAGCATTAACTGTGATTGTGCGCGGGACACTTTCTGTCCTGATGACTCAACCTTCGGACTGGCGCTGGGATTTTCTCTTGTGGCAGCAGATGGAATATGCATCCATCTAGACCCACTTCAAAGTGGTGGTTGCTCTGTCTGACATCTGTGGTTGCAGAAAGGACAGGGTGACATGCAGAGTTGCATGGTAACCAAACCCCAAAACACTGACCCACGGTCTTGATGATCAGATGGGCCGGATCCAGTTCTGTTTCATGTCAGGACTGCTGTAAAACCACAAGGGATGAAAGGATGCTCTGTGACATGGACTGTCTCAATTCAGACGCCTCAGAAAATCATGATTTATTTATTTATTTTTAGGTTTTTTTTCCCCCTGCAGATCTGGGTCCATCCAATATGGCGTCACCCTGGCTGCAATTTTTTTTCTCCCCAATTGTATCCAGCCAATTACCCCACTCTTCCGAGCCATCTTGGTCACTGCCCCACACCCTCAGTCAATCCGGGCAGGATTGCAGGACTACCACATGCCTCCTCCATACATGTGGAGTCGCCAGACGCTTTTCACCTGACAGTGAGGAGTCTCACCAGGGGAACATAGCGTGTGGGAGGATCACGCTAGCCCCCCCCCCCCCCCGAACAGGCACCTCACCGACCAGAGGAGGTGCTAGTGCAGCGATCAGGACACATACCTGCAGACACAGCCAATTGTGTCTGTAGGGACACCCGACCAAAACGGAGGTAACACAGCAATTCGAACCAGCGATCCCCGTGCTGGTAGGCAACGGAATAGACCACTACGCTACCCAGATGTCAAAAATCACTATTTATACCTTTGGTTCTTGTATCAAGTTCCCAATGAAATGTACCTACCTGTGTTTCCATCTGTCCTCAGTTTTGGGTCGTGATCACCGAATACTTTGTGCACTGGAAGCGCTGGAGGAAAGTAATAGTGATTTGGTTGACAGAAGTAGACAGAAATCAGGCTCTTGCTTTCAGAAAGAACATCCATTAAAGGTTTTCCCCGTGATCAGCTTCTTCAACTTCCCACCCCGATATGTAAACCATTTCTAATGAACATTCGCTGCATGAGCCGTCACATTTGGCTCAGTGACGGAGTCTCTCTGCTTTCCTTGTTTGTTAATTATGCATAAACGCAACGTGTAGATGGTTCGTACATAAAGTAAATGTTACCTCATTTCATTATTCACCAAACGTCCACTCTGCATCTCAGACTTGGTTGTTTGAACGTTTGAGATTTTGATGCAGTCCTGCTGTCTAAACAAGCCATTAGCTGTGAGTTGATGACTTGTTGTTTTATGCATGTCAGCAGCTCGGTCTCGGTTCTTCTGCATCTGAACCACATTACTTGCATTATGTTGCGCTACGTAATGGCTCAGTGTAATTTTGGAAAACAAACTTTACAGCTGAGCTCAAAGATATTTTTTGCGATATGCGTTGAAATATTTGATTAAAAATGAGTTGCATAATTTCATCAGATATAAAGCACACTTTAAGTTTCAGAAGCTCCATTTGCAAAAAAAAAAATACATATATTACTCTAGCTATGATTATGTTATAGGGGAGAACAAGGAAGTTGTCCAAGAACCCATTAAACCACATTAAATTATTCATCAGGGTCCGGGTAGTGTAGCGGTCTATTCTGTTGCCTACCAACACAGGGATCGCTGGTTCGAATTCCTGTGTTACCTCCGGCTTGGTCGGGCAACTCTCCAGACACAATTGGCTGTGTCTGCGGGTGGGAAGCCGGATGTGGGTGTGTGTCATGGTCGCTGCACTAGCGTCTCCTCTGGTCGGTCAGAGAACCTGTTTGGAGGGAGGGGGAACTGGGGGCAATAGCGTGATCCTCCCACGCGCTACGTCCCCCTGGCGAAACGCGTCACTGTCAGGTGAAAGGAAGCGGCTGGTGACTCCATATGTATCGGAGGAAGCATGTGGTAGTCTGCAGCCCTTCCCGGATCGGCAGAGGCGGTGGAGCAGTGACCAGGGTGGCTCGAAAGAGTGGGGTAATTGGCTGGATACAACTGGGGAGAAAAGGGGGGAAAAATCCCCCAAAAAGTAAAATATTCATCAGGTGCACAAGGATATATCTCTTCAAAAGTAGTCATGAAAAAGTGGTCCTTGCTAGATTTCATTTTATATCAAGCAGTAAGCGTTAGCCCAACATGACTGATGGGCCCAATTCACTTCACATTACATCCTTTGCAATGTGACTATTTCACATGCCTATATTGTAACGTTATGCATATATTGCAGTGTTGATTCTGAAGCAATATATTGTCAACTCTACGTAACAGAATGTATGCCTGTAAAGGTGACTTTTGTTTTTGTTTTTGGTGTCCAGTATCCTGCAGCTCTGATGAACCTGGGGGCAATCCTGCACCTCAACGGGAAACTGCAAGAAGCAGAAGCCAATTACCTTAGAGCGCTGCAGCTGAAACCAGACGACGCTATCACCCAGTCCAACTTGCGCAAGCTGTGGAACATCATGGAGAAACAGGGCCTGAGGACCATGGGGCCCTAACCCACCTGCCTGTCTGCCATCTGTGCACCAGATCTGGGGGAAAGGACAGGCCCGAGCGCCTTCTTTGCTCTCCGCTATTCGTGGAGCAATGGAAAAAGAATCAAGGGAGAGGTTTGCTCAGTAGAGCCATTACTTGACCTTACATGCCTCCTGATGAACCCCGAGTTCCTCACCTCAAAGCCAGAAGATTTATCTCCGAGGAGTTTTTCACAGTTTGGTGACACTATGTAATGTTTGGACTCACTAGAACTTTTATCCGAAATGAATGGTCTCACAGGATCCGTGTTTTTCTTCTGTTTTATTTTTCATTTGACTTTACTAGAGCACTTAAACTTGAAGCCAGGCCATAGATACTTCCTTGAACTCTTGGCAAATTAGGTTTTGGACATAAAAGATATAGAGAGGCATTTAAGGTCTTTCTGGGTGAAATTAGTTTTGGGGCAGTGCAAAATTAAAAATACTGAGAGGAAAAACACACCCAGAGCACTCTTCTGAGAGTATATTCCCTGGCCACTCAACCACGTTGTTATGAAAAAATGTTTTTTCCTGGTAATTCAAGCTAATATGTCTGATTGCATGGCAACCAGCAACTCCAAATTACTCTCCTTTTGACATCTGTGATTGCTGTGTCGGTGTAATCTTTCAGAGCCTCCATAGATCATTTTGAATACGACAACACACAAAAGTATCGTAATAGACATAATGAAGATATGAACGATAACAATGTTATTGTGAACCAGATGTAGCTGATATTGGAGAATTCCTAAGAACTTGAAAGGAAGTATTTTCTTTAAACTTAATAATCCACTACGCCCAACTAAACCCGTAGACTCTTGAAGCGCTCACCATTTTCATTCGTAACAGTTTCTAACAGTTGGACATTGCCGAAGAAGTAGTGACAATGATCTTGATGCACGCTCAATAATCCAGGTAAGAAAATCACAGAAAGTCAAATCAGTTCATCTGGTCGCAACGTTTATTGAGAGAGATACGTGTCATCACTCATCTAAGTGACCTCTTCAGTCTCAACTGACTGCAGGTATCCCCACCCTTATAAAGAGTCAAAGAGGCCATCTATGTGAAGAGGAACGACCATCCCTGAACTGGGGGAGGCTAAGAGTACATCTGTCGCCATTTTACAATGCTGTGATTGCAACCATTCCCCAATCCTCTGTGAATAGTACACATGGCCATTGCAACTCTAGTTAATGCTCACAGCAATTTGCATGTAAAACTGGTCATTGTTTTTGGTTGTTATGCCACTATATTGTTTATGGGGGTGGGGGATACCTGCAGTCAGTTGAGACTGGAGAGGCCACTTAAGGCCCAGACACACCAAACCGACTAGCAGCGATGAAGGCCGACTGTTGCATCACCTTGCGTCGCCTGCCGTCTGGGCCAAAAAGTACCACTTGAACACACCACAAAGACTACATCCAACGGCCAACTAGCATGTACGTTCTGCACTGATTCGCTAAACTGAACAGCCAATCAGAGTGACGGAGTGATCTCTAACCGATGGGCTCCACCAATGCAACATGTTGAATCGGCTGAAAAGCTGCCGACAGAGGTCCGACTAGTGCCGACGGTGCGGGACACACTGCAAAAACTAGGGTCATAGACACTCACTGACAGCCTGACATTGGCCGACCATCAGCCTGGTGTGCCAGAGCCCTTAGATGAGCGATGAAATATTTCTCTCAGTAAACGTTGACTCCAGATGAATTGATCCAACTTGCTCTGATTTTCTTACCTGGATTATTGAGCATGCTTAAAGACAGATGAACTGATTCAATTTTCTGTGATAGTAACAATGGTGTTTGATTTCAAAAAGAGAAAGCAAAAATCTATAAACAATAATCCGTATTATGATTAAAAGACAGTAATGATTTTACATCATCTTTGTAATGCCTTATAATAATCAAAGGTGTGAATCTACTCCTTGGCTGTAGCATATAATATAAGTAGCATTGTCATCACTATACAATTGGCACTTTGTTCCATAATGGTAAATCACCAGGGCTGATTGCGTCTCGACAAAAAGTAAATAAATAAATAAATAAAAAGCTATTGACGAGAAATGCTGGGCTACTTCACGATGGTACACAAGAACACACCTGCTTTAACTCTTAAAAGTGTAAAAAGTTGCAGACACGGAAGAGGCACCTCACCTCAACGCCTCCAAAGCTGAGCTGAAGGTCTCTGAAAAGAGCATACGAAGCTGTAAAGTAATTTTCTTCTAACCAAATAGCTATCTTACCGAGGCAGTCTCTCTCATAACACAGCAATGCACATTCATAATTTGTGTAAGGGAATCATTAAAATGTAAGTTTTTGTTTTGGGGGAAAAAATTGATTTTATTTTATGTGTTTGTATAAATGAATCCTAATATATAGCTAAATTGTGTACAGTATACAGTAAATCATGCTGCGAGAAAGTAGCCGGACTTGCAACAGAAACTCACTTAGCAAGTATGGTTTGTTATAATATGGTAGAATACAAACACCCCCCCGCCCCCCAGCTAATGTCAGCAAAAAAAAAAACTCTAACTTCTCTCATCTTCGTCTTAAGGTCTCGTTTTGTATATACTCTTTGTAATTAGCATCCGTTTGTTTGCTGTCATCAGCATACAATGAAACGGTCGCTGAACAGCACCTTCCTAAGCAAGACTTGCGTATTTGTAAGAGGCTTAAAAAAATTCTTCTATCATATGTTGTTACCTGAAAAGCTCCTTGAGTGTCTGTCTGTAGTTTATTCAATTTTAAGTTATTACTTTGGGTTACCTTGGTAACAAAACCAGCTGGCACTGTGTTTCACGTGTATAATGAAGGAAGTGAGTTGATATGATTTACACACATTTCACTATTTGTTGTCATGATTTTTCAGTCATTGTCCAATATTCAGTATTAAACCAAGTCCCCAGACCCATGGATGGATGCTAAGGAGGCATACCGTTTATCAAGAAACGAGTTCTATGGGCTGTATTTCCCTTTTTTTTTTTTCTTGTAAAATTCACATTCCCTTTAGTCTGGATGGTCAGTGCTTTATGGAGATGATATATAAGTTGCCTTGTTCTTTCTTGACATAAAGAGAAAAAAAAGGTGTCCCACCTGGTACATGATCCCACTACTTTCATTTGTCACCAGACAGGTGGGCATCCATTTTGATTTTGGGTGTATGAAGAAAAAGTTGGATATCGTGGTTATTGGTTGGTTTCAGTGGTTGTCAAAGTTGCGGTCATGGCGCTGTCAACGCCGTTTTGTATTTGACTATAGTGGTCATTTTAACTGTCAGAAGTAAAAAATTTTGTGACGGATAGCTTCAGTATTCGTTCCTCTCTCACACACACACCCCACGCTCAGAAGTTGTGCAGACGTCATTGGTGTATAAAGTGTTTACAAGTGAACACTGATCATTGTTCTCGCTCGAGTGAAGATAGGAAACATGTTTCACTCTGTGTCTCTGCTCAGGGATCTCAAGTGGTAGGTTAATTGCAGAAACTTGTTCACAGAAAGTTTACTAAATTAAAGATTTATTTTTCGAAGTTGTTGTATTTGTATAAATTATCAAGATTTGTAGCCTTTCCTCTTTTTGTAATATAAAAATGAGCAATGTGCCAGAATAGACTTTTCCCTATGTTGCTTTTTCCACAATAAATTTATGGTGTTCTGCTTTCCTTCTTGTGTACCTGTGAGTTTTTCATGCCGGTTTCGGAGAGCTAGAACACCTTCAAGAATTTTAATTTCATATGGACTTTTGACATTCAGTGCCATACAAAAATCATTTCCCTTGGCTGTGTTTAAAAGTATGCGGTCCCATGTCAGACTTCCTTCATTTTCATCTGGGATATGAGACTTAATAGGGTGGTCCGGCTTGCTGCGGAACAGCTTTTACAAGGCATTTAAAGTTCCCCCTGCAAATTTGCTAAAACGTGTCATAAAATCAGCTCAAATGGATCTCCTCCACTTTCATCTCCGCACAACAAAGAGGAGATCTAAACCTTACCATATGGAAGGGGTAACACAGTGTCTACATCTGGTGTGTCCTGATTCCTGCCCCCCCCCCGACCTAGACCCCGCTGACAAGCCAAAGACCCTTCCCTGGGAGTGAAGGAGCCGGGCCTGTGATGTTTCTCACATGTGTACGTAGAAGGTCTGCTTCCATGATGTTGAACCCACCACGGTGCCTGGCGTCCCTTACTGGGTTGGAATGCACACACGCCGGCTCAGATTTTTCGGTCCGATTTCAAATCTCGTTTTCCATACGGCAGGTGTACCTGCCCCATCGTGACAAACAGAGAAACGGTCCGACTTGTCCAGATTGGTGGGCTCCAGAGTCACGTTACAAAGCCAACTCCTTTCTCATTTAATTTTGTAGGCCCCAGCGGAAATGGGTATTTCCGTATCTTATATTTACCATATGACAGTTCAATGTCCCGCGTGCCATTTGAAAACTGAATGACTGTAAAATCCGAATCAGGCTTGTTTCCCTGTATATAAAATAAGATTTTTTTTTTTGTGGGCTGTTTTGTGAGGGATATTTCTTGGTTTGCAATTTAACTGGAGATAAAATTGGTCAAAAACTTGGAAGCACCCCCCCCCCTTTTTTTCTCCCCAGTTGTACCCGGCCAATTACGCCACTCTTCCGAGCCGTCCCAGTTGCTGCTCCACTCCCTCTGCCGATCTGAGGAGGGCTGCAGACTACCACATGCCTCCTCTGTGGAGGAGTTGCCAGCCGCTTCTTTTCACCTGACAGTGAGGCGTTTCGCCAGGGGGACGTAGCGCGTGGGAGGATCACGCTATTCCCCCCAGTCACAGATGGCAAAGCCAGGTCCAGAAAGTATAAATCCGAGCCATGTATTTCTTACACCCGTGTACTAAATCAGCTGATTTCGTTACCCTATCAAGCTGAAGAGTGGGGTTGATTAGAATCAATTAGTTTAGTACATGGGTGGAGCAAATACATGGTTAGGACTTTTACTTTCTGGACCTGGATTTGCCACCTCTGCCCCCAGTTCCCTCCCTCCCCCAAACAGGCGCGCCGACTGACCAGAGGAGACGCTAGTGCAGCAACCAGGACACATACCCACATCTGGCTTCCCACCCGCAGACACGGCCAATTGTGTCTGTAGAGACGCCTGAGCAAGCCGGAGGTAACGCGGGGTTTCGAACCGGCGACCCCCGTGAGAGCATTCTGTTTGACTTTGCACTATAGGCCAGCTATGATTCTTATTTTATCTCCCTTTATCCTAAGCAAGTTTCATAACTAATATAACAGCATTAATCTTTCTCAACACTCCCAGAAATATATACGCTCATTATGCACCTGGTTTTTATCAACACGGTTATCACCCTGACGGATGGCAGGAACATTGTGCATTGTTTAATTCTGCAGAGTTACAGAGAGGTACTTGAAATAGAAAGGTCAGAACCTCCAGGAAAACCATAACCTAATTCAGCTTACATTTTGTTTGTACGTGCAACATTTCTCAAAGGACCGGCAATGCTGGAAAGTCTCTGGAAGATCAGTGCTCTTGCTAAAGGTGGCTTTGCAGAGCAACACATGCATCAGAAGTTAGCTGAGCTCTAAACTCTTGAATCTGCCGGAATATTTCCCGTCGAAGAAGAAGATCGTATCTCCCGCAATTTGATTTCCTGTTCCTATATCGGAATATGCACGTTTCTATCATGGCATAAGGCTTTAAAGTCCTGGATTCCCAGTGTCCGGCATCCCACAGAGATAAATAACATCTGTCTCCCGCTCCATGACCTACTTCATCACGTTATAATATTACCTCCTGAACCCACAGAGGTAGGCACTGGTGGAGAGGAGTTTACCGGGTCCTTATGGCAGAATTTTTCTCATTATGTTTTGATATGGCGAGGCTGCTAGTTGTTATCAGGCAAATATATTGTGGTATGTGCTGACAACCTATCACGTCTTTGATCTGAGCAGCGTGGGCCAAGCTCCGCGAGTGAGGAGTCGCTATCTCCAGAATAAATTACTGCGCCTGATTCCTCTCCTTCTGGACCCAATAGCCTCTGTTATTATTTGATAGAAGCGGCATTAGGTTAAGGTTTATGCCCGGAATACTTGACTCAACAAAGGGGCATCCTCCTCTCCAAGAGGCTGCTTCACATTACCGAAGGTGGTTTTCTTTTAATATTGGCAAAGGAAATTGCCTTGCTTCGGCATTATGTTTCTGTGCTGCATTTTGTTGCCTACTGTGCTGCAGCAAAAACTCCTGCTTTAACATGCCATGAACAAAGTTAGTGCATGTTGGGTTGAGGCTTTATGCAACTTCTCACCTCGGTGCAAATGCCAATTTTGACGCAACAAAGGAGGTCGCCTATTTCAGTCACCTGTATGGATGGGGCTGGAGGGTCATCATAAATACTATGAGACCAAAATGAATGTAACGGTGATGTGTTAAAGTTACCTGGCACTTTTACTATTTCCTTCTACGTCAAAAATGTCTCAAACGAAAAAAGAGAAACCAAAACTTAAACAAACCATCCATCCATCCATCCATTATCTGAACCGCTTATCCTGCTCTCGGGGATGCTGGATCCTATCCCAGCTGTCATTGGGCGGCAGGCGGGGAGACACCCTGGACAGGCTGCCAGCCAATCACAGGGCCAACCGACACACACACACAGTCATACTTAGGGGCAATTTAGTACGGCAGATTCACCTGACCTACATGTCTTTGGACTGTGGGAGGAAACCCACGCAGACATGGGAAGAACATGAAACTCCACGCAGAGGACGGCCCACGATGACACCCCAAGGTTGGACTACCCCGGGGCTCGAACCCAGGACCTTCTTGCTGTGAAGTGACTGCGCTAACCACTGCACCACCGTGCTCCATAATGGTGATGTGTTAAAGCAAAAAGTTACCTGGTGCTTCTTTTACTATTTCTTTCTAAGTCAGTCAAAATCGTACGGCACCAAAAACGAGAAGCCAACATTTAAAGAAGCCATCACTTGTTTAAATGTTGGTTGCGTGGTAAGGTGTATCATCATGTACAGTAACACTTAGCACCATGCACTTTGTATAGCATCACTGTCTGTATGTAATGACTTTTTTCACAACTGTGGATATTGAAAACTAGTTTTGGTTTGATATTATACTTTATATTATCTATCAATCTATCTATCTATCTATCTATCTATCTATCTATCTATCTATCTATCTATCTATATAGTGTATAATATACTGTATATTATGCTGTATTTTTTGTAATTTTTAAAATTTTTTAATTTATATGTTTATGTAAAGCGCTTTGAGTGGCTGTTGCAGCTAGAAAAGCGCTATATAAAATGTAACTTGATTGATTGATTGATTGATTGATTGAAAACAGCAGATCCATCCATACACACACACACACACACATATATATATACAGTGCATCTGGAAAGTATTCACACCTCTTCACTTTCCCCACATTTTGTTATGTTACAGCCTTATTCCAAAATGGATTAAATTCCTTTTTTTTCTCATCAATCTACACACAATACCCCGTAATGACAAAGAGAAAAAGGTTTTGTAGAAATTTTTGCAAATTTATTAAAAATAAAAAACTGAAATATTGCATGTACATAAGTATTCACACCCTTTGCTATGACACTCAAAATTGAGCTCAGGTTCATCCTGTTTCCACTGATCATCCTTGAGATGTTTCTACATCTTGATTGGAGTCCACCTGCAGTAAATTCAATGGATTGGACATGGTTTGGAAAGGCACACACTTGTCTATATAAGGTCCCACTGTTGACAGTGCATGTCAGAGCAGAAACCAAGCCATGAAGTCAAAGGAATTGTCTGTGGACCTCCGAGACAGGATTGTATCGAGGCACAGATCTGGGGAAGGGTACAAAAATAATTCTACAGCTTTGAAGGTCCCGAAGAGCACAGTGGTCTCCATCATTCGTAAATGGAAGAAGTTTGGATCCACCAGGACTCTTCCTAGAGCTGGCCGCCCAGCCAAACTGAGCAATCGGGGGAGAAGGGCCTTGGTCAGGGAGGTGACCAAGAACCCGATGGTCACTCTGACAGAGCTCCAGCGTTCCTCTGTGGAGATGGGAGAACCTTCCA